>NC_090228.1:5465198-5762698 GCF_024489055.1 Chanodichthys erythropterus
CTACCCGATTAGCCTGCTAGCTTAGCTTATATTATATTAGGTATGTTTTTAGCTTCCAATATCTGTTTGCAGTTTGTTTTGTTATGCAGTATATAGGCATTAATTTTATATTTCAAGCATGTTGTTTATGCATTTAATGTAATAAACATCATACAATAGTGAAATAGGTTAATTAGTCAAGACATCACAATAACAACTTAGCATTACCGCCTGGGAGACCCGATTCCTGGGGGGACTCAATTTCTCAAGACACCTCCTCAAAAAATTGGATAAGAAAATAATCAATATTGCAAAAATAAAACAATGGAAATATTACAAAATGTGACATTAAAAAAAAAAGTCACACTATGATTGGATTTGATTGGATCGTGTGATAAAGCTCAGCTATTTTTTCATGCATGTTCGTGAATCAGTCTGAATGAACAAGTATGCCGTTAATTGAAGGACTAATTAAAAAGTAAGTAATAGTAATAAATAGGATCAACCTGAATTCACCCTAAATAACTGATCTATTAAAAAATGTCATTTTGACATAACCTTTTCAAGAACTCCCAGAGGACAAGTTTGGTTTTTAAATAACTTTATCTGTTTTGTTGTTTTTCAGTAGATGTCGATCTTGAAATGTCAATCCTTTTACTATGATTTTGTCAAATATGTACTTTAAAACTGAAAATTAAAAAGGAGATATATTAAATTCTTGTTCTAAGATGATTTGTCATTTTACCATCTTGAGCAAGAGGCTTGTAATGTCAAATAAAAAACTCTCGTCACTGTTACCTTTTAAAGGTATAACACAGATTACAATGTTTTGTTTAAATGAATTTAGCTTGAGATGGCACAGTGCAGTTTATTAATTAGAATTTGTTTAAATCTTACTAAAACCTTACAACCTTGTCAAACTGGAAAACTGGACACCTGTTTCACAAAATGTCCCAAAAGATGAAAGATCAATTTTAAAGTAGGCTTATGTTTCTCTCTGCCTTTAGACTGCACTGCCATCTAGTGGCTCTGACATTATGTGACTTACTTTTGATCATTAATTATTAGTCACTAATGGGTGAGCACTGTGCTCTTTTGCAAATAAAAGCTGTGGGGTTTATTAATATATTTTAAGATGCAGAATGGAGCCTTCTTTATATCATTTGTACGTATCTGGCATGTTTGAGATTATGTTTGAGCAATTATCAATTTCAAAGTCACTTCAGGGGGTTCATTATAGAATTCAGCAATCAGCATATGAATGAAATTTAAACGTTTTTAAAAGATCAATGCAGTGATAGGAGGGAATCATTAAATAATTTAAATGCTCAAATCAACCGATTTAATTTAGTTAAATTTCCATTGTCACAGTAATTTTTTTTCTCTTGGATTTTATATTGCATTTGTTTTGTTTTTTAATCCATAATTTTTGGTACGAAGAAGTTTAAGACTGTCAAAATACACATCATTTATTTTTATTATTATTATTTTTATTTATTTTTTTCAGATTTTTTTAACAAAAATGTAAGTGATATAATCATTTAAACTAAATTGTTATACCTTTTGCATTCGGGTCTGTTAAAGTGAACTGTGGTTTTACACATTATATGTTTTTGCAACTAAAATGAATATTTTATTTGACATTTTCAGAGTACTTTTGATGTTTTGTTGGAAAAAGAATACGTAGGTTTATTAAATTTAGACTGTTTTGAGCAGTCATGAGTTGCACGTTTCAAATGAATTTAATTAAATACATTACAGTCAATGGAGTTCATACTGGCAATTCTCATATTATATGTTCATATAAATTTCATCTAATGATACATTAAAATAAAATTTCTCATGAATATTGATAAAAATATATATATTTGACACTGGTTTTTGCTGTAGGTCTCAATTTTAATTAATAAAAAAAGTGGTAGATTAAGTAATAGCATGGTAAAAACATGGTAACATTCAAAACCTTTGTACATTCACAAATTAATGAAAAGTTACTGATTAGACAATATGGTTTTAGTTGAAAAATAATAAGTTATGACTGTTTTTGTAAGCTTGTAAGCAACATGTTTATAAGAGGGTAAGCTTGTAACTTTTGTCTCTTGTAACATTAAAGAGAGTTCACCCTCAAATGATTATTCGTTCAGTTTTGGGCAAACTATTCCTTTAATAACACGATTCCATGTTGTAGTGCTTACACTGCTTTCTTTTTAATACCTGATTGGCATATTAAAGGACACATGTATATCAGAGGCACTGATTTGTTGCCATAGGAACTTAATTTGTCCTTTTGGTGCCATCTGTGATTGTTCAGAAACCTCTTTGTACTCAGCATGCTTCTGTTTCCAACTGTTGTTAATCCATTATCTTAGATTTAAGCCGCTGTGTTAGCTGTCTTTTTTAATTTCGATACGTTGTATTTACGCTCTTGGCAAGAAAAAAAGCAAGAACAAACATTAGGCAAACTGAACTTCAAGGCCTGAAGATGTCACTTTATTAACAAACCAGCAAGCAAGACTGAAAAAAACAAAACAAAACCAAAAAAAAAACTAAATGTGTTGAGTTACATAAAACAGCATAGCAGGACTAAATCTGTGCAGAATGAGCAGCAATAATAATACACATGAGTTTGTGTTGAGTCCCACACAGTGAAGACGTGGGGAAATAGGCTAATACCAGAGACAATAAGCACTGGAAAGGGGTATGATAGTGAGCGTGAAGAAAGACAAAATGGTGTAGAGGAATAAATTCAGTAACTGTGATGACGCAGCATCCGGATTGGATGTGAGGTTTCGGAGCTTTATGACATCACAGCCTCTCTCCTGTTTGAAAAGAAGTTCTCTTCCTGAATCAAGTGATTGGCTGAATTCAGAATAGGATACTACTCATACTATATCTATGGGAGAAATATACAGGGAGAAATAATAAGAGTAGTGTGCTATTTCAAATTCAGCCGTATGCTGTTTCCTAAATAGCATACTAGTATACTACTCTTACTATTTCTATAGTACAAAGTACAGTATGTATACTATGCGCAGTATGCAAATTTTCTGTATGCTTTAAATATCAAATTATCTACTACCTTTTTCCAAATGTGCATTAACACACTATGGAAGCTTGTTTATGCCATTAAATAAAAAATAAGGTAATTGCGACTTTTTAACTAACAATTGTGACTTTTTTTCTCAGAATTGCAAGATATAAACTCGCAATTGTGAGTTAATTGTGAATTGTGAGATATAGTCACAATTGCATGAAAAAACTTGCAATTGCGAGGAAAAAAGTCAGAATTGCGACTTTATAACTCACAATTCTGACTTCATAACACACAGTTCAGACTTTATAACTCATAGTTGTGAGTTTATATCACAATTCTGACTTAATTTGCAGTTGCGAGTTTAAATCATGCAATTCTGACTTTATAACTCACAATTCTGACTTTATAACTCACAATTCTGACTTTATAACTCATAGTTCTGAGTTTATATCACACAATTCTGACTAAATTTGCAGTTGCGAGTTTAAATCATGCAATTCTGACTTTATAACTCACAATTCTGACTTTATATCAAACAATTCAGACTTTATAACTCACAATTCTGACTTTATATCAAACAATTCTGACTAAATTTGCAGTTGCAAGTTTAAATCATGCAATTCTGACTTTATAACTCACAATTCTGACTTTATATCAAACAATTCTGACTTTATATCAAACAATTCTGACTTTATAACTCACAATTCTGACTTTATATCAAACAATTCAGACTTTATAACTCATAGTTGTGAGTTTATATCACACAATTCTGACTAAATTTGCAGTTGCGAGTTTAAATCATGCAATTCTGACTTTATAACTCACAATTCTGACTTTATATCAAACAATTCAGACTTTATAACTCGCAATTGCGAGAAAGAATTCAGAATTGTGATAAAGTCGCAGTTACCTTTTTATTTTTTTATTTAGTGGCGGAAACAAGCATAGCGCACTGCACAGAAAACAATGGAAGCTTCAATTGAGAGTTTACATCTCACAACTCTGAAAAAATAGAATTGCGGAATATAAACTCACAAGGAACTTAAACAAAATAGCCATTTTATTTTTTCTGACACAACTCTCTAAATTAAACATGCGCTTAACGAGGTCATGTGACAGTGTGGCATACTACTGAATGTGGCATACTACTGAATCTATTTAGTGGCATAATGCATACTGTTGCACATACTATTTTTAACAATAGCATACTGTACATTATAGTACATAGTACGCTAGTATTCCATTCTGAACACAGCAGTTGTTGGATATGTGAGGTTATAAGTCACTTTGTAAGGAGTGCTGGTATTTGAGTTCACCTTACCCTTCTTATATACCTTTGATCAAGACATAATGATGAAATACAAACTCATATCTGCTCACAACAACACTTCTGATGCATTATATGCATGTAACTGATGTAAAATGTTCTAAAAAGATCCCCTTCCTACTCCTTTCTACAGACACAGAGTGTATCTTCATATGAATGATCCTGGGGGATGATGTAAATATGTAGACGTGATACATTAAAAAATGAAAATACAGATGTGAATTACCTTTCATTACAGTATCAATGAATAGCCATACTGGAATATAAGTCAAAGCCGTCTAGAAGCCACTAAGAGAGGTGCACAAGAAGAAGAAGCGAAATGATATTCCACACATACTTTAAGATCTTTTGGCCAGGAGCCAATCAGCATTCATCATGAGGCTCAGGTTTTCACGACCTGAGCTGTGATTGGATGACTGCATATTTGGTGCATCTATTAGCCAATGATTTCAAGAATCCTCCTGAGAGTTTGTCATTACGGCTTTGCGTATAGAATATAGTCTAAATCATTTTAATTTCTAATTTTTAATAAATACACATTTCATAAGCGCCTTTGGGATATGGAATAGCTCTGTACAATGTGCAAACGCAACAAGCACTGTGCTTACACTTCGGACTAGCACTGCTGATGCAATGTTTATACAAATACACAAGAGAGAGAAAAAAGCCTCTTAGCACTGACCGCGTATCTGTACTGAGAAGTAACTTTCGAGTAACTAATGAAAGCATTGATGAGCAAGAGATGGCAGGGATGGACAGATAAACTCTGGATGGGGAACGTCCATCAGGTGACATTAAGCACAGCAGGTGAACGGGTTGATTGGTTGAGCAGATAGTCCAGTGTCGCTTCCTCACAGGTTAAAGTCAAAGGTCAGGTCAGACTTGGCCATCTTCTGTCGGTAAACGGCATCAAACTTTTCGTTCATGGACACAGTGAAAATGTCCTTCCAAAGCCCAAAACGACCTGAAGCAGATGAAAACAGAGTTAGAAGAGCTCTTGATTTCAAATCATCTCACAGCTGGCGCACAGATTGATTGCCCACAAACGTATTGATATAAAGACAGGTTCTGGTTTCAGTGATAGTTAAACTCTATTTGTGGCAGAATTTTGATTGCCGAAGAGAATAATTCATCCCTCAGTTGTGTTTTCAAAAAGCACTGACTGTGAAATCTTTCAAATTAAATACCATGCATATAATGCTGCTAACTTTTAAATGATACAACCAAGCATATCAGTAAGACAGGTAAGGCAATTTAGATGACTATACATCTCAAATAATGAATATAATTTTACTGAATAATTTTTAATTTAAGTGCATCAACAAAAATACAAGCTTCACATTTCTGCTTCATACCTTCTGGAATGCTGGCTTGGTTTAATTGCATTGTAAGTGCCTTTTATTATTTTATTTTAATTTATTTACACATTTTTTTTTTTTTTTCTATGGTAACCAATATTATGGCATTCAAATCCTGATCATTCCTTAAAGACTCACCTTCTGTACCTCTCTCACACATTTTCCATCTTCATGTTCAGTTTCTATAATAAGTCCCTACTGTATGTAGTGAGATTTTTCAGCATCATGCCATGCCAAGAATCCATGCACTAAAAGAAAAAATGAACAAGACACAAGAAAACAACAAAACAGAACTAAAGTGCAAATGATAAAATAATTTAAAATAAATTGCAAATAGTATCTTTTATGTAAAAATAAAGGGGGTACATAAAGTTTACTGAATAATAACAAAATAATAGGACAAAGACAACAGATAGCAACAGAAATTTCCATAAAAATAAAGATGCACCTTGCATATGTACCACATGATGGCACTGCCTTCCCTTGTATAAGCAATAAGCAACACCAGTGGTTACCAAAACTTCTTCTGCAGGTGTCATGAAATATCAAGTCCCCCCAGGAATCGGGTCTCCTTCAGGACCCAGGCGGTAATGCCTGATCACAAGTTGTTATTGTGATGTCTTGACTAATTATAACCCATTTCACTATTGTATGATGTTCATTACATTAAGTTCACAAACAACATGATAAAATAAAAATAAATGCCAATGTATTGCATAATAAAACAAACTGCAAACAGATATTGGAAGCTAAAAACATACCTAATATAATATAAGCTAAGCTAGCAGGCTAATTGAGTAGATGTACGCTATGCTAGTACATAAGCTAACTAAAAACAGTAAGAAAGAGAAATGTTTGAGTTCACAACTTATAGCTTCAGTTACATACACGTATATGAACCATGTAATTTAAAAGACATTAATGGTCATTATAACACATTTTAAATTATACAAATCATAAAGTGAATTTGCAGGAATCGGGCATTAAAAATACTACGCATTAAAAGCCAGTTGAACCTATGGGATCACTCGGGGTCCTAAAGGAGATGTGATTCCTGGGAAGATTCGATTTCTCACCACACCGGCCCCCTGTACATGCACCAACATAAAGATACTCTCAGAAATGACCCTGTCTTAAGCCCGGGATACACCAAGTTCACGGTCAGCCGTTGGGCAATGTCGGTCTGTTTTTGAGCGTTTTTTTTTTTTTTTTTGGTTGGCTCTAATTAGATGCCATTGACGTTTTTTTGGCCGATTCTGCATGTTGAATCGGCAGTGGAGCTCATCGGTGAGAGAGATTCTCTCTGATTGGCTGTTCAGTTTAGCAGACGAGAAAAAAACGGAGATGATAGAAGCAAACCAACAACGGAGTAAAAAGAGAACGCACTCCAGACAAGCTGAATCCTAATGAGCGAGACTGGTGTAAACAGTGGAAAAAGCAAGCGCTGCTTGCTTTGTATGTCCACAGTTCTCTTCCGGTTTCCCTTTTTGGTTTAGGGTTATCTTGATGAGGCTGTCTATACTGGATGCGACAAAGTGAACATTGCAAATCCATCCTTTTTTTTTTGTGTCAGTAGTAGTAGGTCTATGTCAGAAATAGAACAGGGCATTCAGTTTACTCAAAGTCCCTTTAAGAAAAGTCATTTCACTCGGCGGCCATCTTTGAAGCGCTTCTCTGGCATGCAAGTACAGCTTGTATCTCTTTGAATGGAGAAACATCAAATTCTCCAAAACTGTTCGCGAAGCTTACAATTAAATGTCATATTTGACATCACCAATGAAATCTGACAACAATGGTCATAAATTTTGTTTCTAAATGCTCAAATCATGACCAAAAAATGCATTTTTCAGGCTGGACCAAGCTAATGCGCAGTCCTAAGCATGTGTCTCAGAACACATGTGACTCTTTCTGTAGCAACCGGAGCTTCTAACCGCAGCTGCAGTGACCTGATTTACCAATCAGCAATTGGCTCTTTAACTTAGAAGGCGGGACTTATTCCGCCATATTGCGAGTTGCACTTTCTCCCATTCATAGTAATAGGAGTGAACCGTCTTTCTGTATATAAAGTCTTTAGTTTTCCATTGGGGTTTGTCATGTTGCACCACATCCAGTGTAGACAGCATCACTGATTAAAATGGGTTCTATTTGCTTTTGTCTCGTCACGCCACTCACGTCTGTTGTAGGCACGTAGATTCATCGTCTGCTTTACGTTTATCTGGCTCTGGCAGTCCTTTCACCAACTTGTCCATGCTTAGTGCAGATGTTTCTTTTGCATAACAGTCTGCTGACTGTACCCTTAGCCTTGCCACACACCCCTTTTATACCTTCGAGCACCCCCTTGTACTCCAGTCATGTGTCTCTTACCCCTGTAGATGGACAGGGCTTCAGAGTTGCAGCACTGCTCAATGAGTTGGTTACAGCTCTCCACCATGCCCTCCAGCTGGGCTTTATCACACGCAATACCCAGAAATCGAGCCAGCTGCTCCACCAGGTTCCCCAGATCCTCCAGAGTGAACGATTACAGGCCGCAGAAAAGGTGGAGAGAAACAGAGAATGACAATCTTTCTGTTATGTAATTATGACTCATACCTTGGTCTTACACAGATAACATGTAATAGGCTTACATAATTCACTTTAGTTTTCAAATGATTTCAGGCACCTCAAGGTGCAGGTGACTTTATCTACCAGCTGTTCTGTGTCCAAAAAAATGAAATTGCTAAAAGAACATTATGCAAAGCGACCAATTTATTTATGCGCAACTTTATTTTCTGTCAAATTAGTTGCACTGATATGCACTATATAAACAATAGTTCCAATAATCAATCAGTTTAATTCAATACAGTGAATTAAAATAAACTACATTAATTTACAGTTGGTGAGTTAAATTAATAACTGTACAAATAAAAGTACAGTTAATTCAAACTAAATTAAGAAACAATTCACAGTTTAATAATAATTATTATTATATTTTATCAGTCTATTAATTGATAATTTCAGTTTAATTAATATTATAATGATTTCACATATGAAAATAGAGAGAGAATATGATTTCAAATAATTGCTGAATTAATGATAATTAAGGAACTTTTGTTATTGTTTTTATATTTTATGTTATTTTAGTTTATTATTTAACTTATATAATAACTTATATAATATCCCTTATGTTCAGCATATAGTCTCTCTGACCTCTAATTGCATCATGAACCACAGGCTACTGGAACATGGTGTCCTATTTACATGTTTCTATACATTAGTCTGTTTCCTCAGTCACATGAAGCGTGTCTCTGTTTGTCTGTTTGTGGTTTCCTTCTGGACTCTGAACTCTCCTAATCGCATTACCCCATAAAGATATGGAAACATTCAAGCAGACTGACTATGAGTGATTCCCCATGCATACATACATACTCTACTATCAAACTTCCTAGGAACTGTCAGGGATGAAATGTAACCAAGTGTGATGTGTGGAGGTTAAAATGTGTCAGTGTAGGTAGTACCTTGTACATGTCCTCATATTTCAAAAAGAGAACATTAGAGTCCATGCGGTGCTCCCAGAACTCCTGAACATGCTCAAACCAGGAACCGTATCCCACTACAGAGACACAAGAACAGACAAAAAGTACATTATCATATATTTTTCTTTTGAGCAAATCTGTCACTTTTGTGTCATGTCTCTTACTCACACTTGTCATTCATGAATCGCCTGCAGAACTCCTGGAACGTTCCCCGGTAGCTCATGGTTCGTAAAGAGCGATGAAACTGGTAGTAGGACACCACCAGGTCTTTAGGGTTCCTGGCCATATATATCACCTAGAGGACATGTTTGTGTAAGGAATATTTATAGCAAAATGTATACAAAAAGTGAATCACTGATGATAAGTGTTCACACTATAAGAAAATCAAAATACAAATGTAAAATGCAATCCATTATACACTACTGTACTACTCTTCTGCTCACCAAGGCTGCTTTTATTAGATCAAAAATACAGTTAAAAAGTAATATTGTGAAATATTTTTATAATTTAAAATAACTGTTTTCTATTTTTAATATAGTTTAAAATGTCATTTATGGCAAAGTTGAATTTACAGCATCACTACTGTCACATGATCCTTCATTCTAATATACTGATTTGCTGCTCAACATTTCTTATTTTTTCCAATGTTGAGAACATTTGTGCCACTTATTATATTTGTGGAAACTGTGAAACATTTTATTTTTCAGGATTCTTTGATGAATAGAAATGTCAAAAGAACTTATTTGAAACAGAAATCTTTTGTAATGTTATAAATACTGTCACATCCTTGTTGATTAAAGGTATTAATTAGTGCTGTAAATCGCTTTAAAAAATGTAACTAATTAAGCACATTTTTTTCTGTGATTAATCACGATTAATCGCACCTAACGTTGAAGTTTTTAATATATTTCTATATTGTAATAATTTCACATTTAATCTTCAAATTAGTGTAGAAACAACATAAAGACAGTATATTTTACATATTTGATCTAACAGGTAGGAAATATACAGAAATTTAATAAAGTTATCGAAAACTTCACAGTCTTCACTGCATAAATTATACATTTAATATAGATTACTTCTTATTAAAGCTAAAAAGTTATTCAGTCAAGAGCAGTAAGTGATTTTTTTTGTCTTTTGTTCTTTGATTAACATTAATGACAGACATCACAGCAGCAGGTTAATTAGGCTGCTGTCACTTTAAGATCTGACGCACATGACGCGGATCTGATACACATCCGATGTCCTCACACGCTTTACAGTCATTTTAAGACTTTATTTAACTCATTTAAGACTGTGCTTATGAGGATATTTAACAAAATGGCCGTTTTGGCATAATTTTGTTTGTTCAAACACAAAAGAGAGCTCAATTTTCTGATAACAGCCCTAGTATTAATGGTATGTATAATAATAGAGAAAGTTGCGTGTGCCCTAATGGACAACTGGAGGTCAAGTCAAACTTGAAGTCATGATTAATATGTTGTATTGTGTGTTACAGCTGACCTTGCCTTCTCCATTGTGCATCGCTGTGGGGAGGAAACGGTACGGCAGGTGGCTTTTGATCAGACGAGGTGATGTCAGTTCCTACAGAAACACAAAATAAAACTGCAGTTCATCAGTCAAAGAGGTCAGAGGTCAGCATTTTCATGTTGAAGGCCACAGTTTTGGTAAATATGTGCATGTGAGAGAGAGAGTTTACCTGGATAATCTCCAGACCCGGCTGTGGGTATTCCAACACAGGAAGCTGCTCATCAATATTCATGAGCCCGATCTCATCTGGGTCCGCACCCTGGCTCACCAGATACACCACCTCCTGTAACAAACTCGTACCTATGTGCGTGAGAGGAAGGAAGGAAAGTCATATCGGATGTATTATTGATGGTACAAAGATGGCTTTGCCTGCTGCACTTTACTTTTCATTTGCAAACACATGCATTTGCCTAAATATAGATTGACCTGCAACCCCAATGGTTTAAAGCCATTCTTTAGTTTTTTGTTTTTTTTTGATAATCATTATTTTATTTCTTTCAGTTTTGACCATCCCAGCTGATGAGGAGCAACTCAGTTTCCATCATGCTTCACAGAAGGTGTTGATTTCAATGGGTGAGGAGCTAAAATGACAGTTTGGGCTATTCGTTTTGTAAAAGCCTTGGCATTTTTATGTGTTAATTGTTTAGTCAGGCTTCCGCTTTCCCAATCTGCCAAACACATCAATGGTTCCATGAAGAGCTTTTAACATCCATGGAAACTTTCCATTGCACAAAGGTTTCTTTAGATTATTAAAGTGTCTTCACACTACAGGAAAAACTTCTGCAAAAAAAAAAAAAAAAAAAAAGGTTGTTCTGACATTTAGCTTTGACGTTAATAAAAGGATATTTTGTTTAATGTACTGACCAAAAGGAAGATGTCACATTCCAAGAAAACATGTACAAATGTAATATTTATTAGCCTTAACAAATCAATTGTAAGAGTAATTCTGGAATGGACAGATCTGTTTTAAACACATGACAAGCATTAGACAACTGACACAAGAGCCTTGAAGCATGACAAATTTTATTTGGATCCTCTTAAGTAGCCTGAAAATGCAAGTACTGGTCGCAGTAAGTGTATATAATCAAGTAGATTTTATTTTCTCTTTTTGTGTGTGTGTGTATGTCTGTGGAAGCATATCGGTGTCCTCTTTCACTTCTTATTTTTGCCCATTTCAGATTAAAAGAGCAGGCCTGCATGTGAACATCTTCCGTTTAGTTGAGGAGAAGAGATTCTTTTGCCAATTCAGCATAACTCGTATTTTTTGACTAGACAAGGAGTTTTCAGGCGTTACTGGAACACAAAACAAAGGCAAAATGCAAATATGACCTTGAAATTATCATAATGCGTCTCTTTCACTCTCACTGAGCAGCTTTGTTTACTCTTGGCTGATTTGAAAGCGGACAGGATAAATTAACTTCATTAAATAACAGAACACATAATGCCTTCTGATGGGCCCTCCCTCATAAAAGAAAAATCAAGTTATGCTAAATGTATGTAATCCCCCTCAGTTGAAATCACAGGTGATCCCTAAAATCATCAACACCTTTAGAGAAAGCCCTGATCAACTGAGTTAAAAATGCATTTTTTATCGTAATTATATAATTTAACCATATAACATAACGCTAATCTCTTACAACTGGGGTATCAACCTCAAATGACATATAGCCAGTTGAGGTTCTCCATTAAACTTTCTTACAAGCATTAATTTGATCTATATATAACTATTAGTATGGTTATACAGTTAGTGTAGAATTTGGTTTGGCTGGATGTAGTGTACAAAGCAGCATCAGAATTAGCTAAATGCTTTAAATGTATTGTTTTTTTTTTTTGTTTTTTTTTTGTTGGAAATCATATACACTAGTGGGCCAAAAGTGATGTCTGTCCTCCTAGGAAAATTGACATCTTTACCCATTATTAAGATATTATTAAAACTTTGTTAAAGATTTTGTAATCATATTGCATAGTTGCTTGGAGTCAATTGTTTGTTATAATGCAATGAAACAGTCTGTACAGACATCATTTTTGTCAAGGCTGTCATACAAAAAATTATGAACACATGCAAAAACAAGAGAGAACCAATGAAATATTAATAACTGATCATGTTGTAGTCAATGTATGTTTTTCCTGTGCGCTTTTGCATAGTAAAATAAAACCTGTAGCTGTAGTTTTTGCCAAATAATTTTGTCTGATAAACACCTTTACCAAGTTTAGTGTTTTATTCTTCCCTCATATTTAAAATATTTAAGAAATATATACTGTTTCCCTCATATTTTGATGGTTTCATTGAACTTGCAGGGTCATTAAAAACAAATCACTTTAGGCCATTACTGTACATTGAAATCTCATTGATTGGATTTAGTACATCATTAATGATGATTACAGAACATTAAATTCTGCACGCTTACTTTCACAGGAACAACATATATAGAAACACATAAATACAACCCCACCAGATCTCTCTCTCAAATTTATTTTTAATACTGTTAGGCAAAAAACTTGATTTGCACAGATTCCTAGAATAATTATGTAAACAGTCTTGTGTTAACTACTTTATAGATCTGGAACAGATTTATGAATCCAGGATATTAAGGGCATAACAAACATAAGGAGGGTACAACAATGACGTGGGTTTATAAATCCATTTTAAATCAATTTCACTCTTTTCCTGACACTCAAACACAAGTGATGAAAAAAGGAGAATGTGTTTGATTTGCAAAAGATTTTTGTGTACAAAATAAATCTGTTCCAAGAAAACACACCAGCAAAGTCACATGACCCTCGGGCCACTTCCTCCCACTGGACTAGAAAACAAGTCATTTAAAATGAAACATTATCTTAAGCTTGATGCACGATCAGACTTCCTCAATTGATTTTGTTTTTATTTACACTATCATTTTAGAAATTTCCAGGCTTTATTATTGTAATTGGGAAAATGTTTAAATAAAAAAACAAAATAAGAGTCAGGTAAAACATTAAAAATATTTATTATGGACTTCATGCCTTAAAATAGCTTGAATATAACTCTACACCCTTGCCTCATTCAGTATAAATATGCAAATTAACCCCGCCTCCACACACTCACACCATTGACATGATTGGTTACAAGTTTGTGACGTCAGAAACACCAGTGATTTCAAACCACATTTTTGGAGACTGTCTTTGATTCACTGCCGTTTTAAAGAGAAAATACTCAGCAACGGCATTCACTGATGAATTTGCACATTGTTTGTCTTAAAAAGCACATTAAAAACACCACATAGACGTATAAACAACATTAAAAACTTGATTTTCACCACAGGGGGACTTTAATCTAATTATAAAAAGCCTGAGAAGTATCTAGAAGCTTGTAATATTTGACTCCTCCATTCCCACAACTATCAACAAGACAATGTCTGTTTACTCTGCAGATTCGACTGGCAGTGCAACGTGTGACTCTATTGACCTGTCATCCATCACAGCCCGCTGGAGACACACATTTCAGTGTGTAACGCAGCAGAGCTCGGCCTTCCCTCAGCTCTACGAACTCAATTACACAGCTGGTGCGACACAACATACTCTGCAAAGACCAGCCATTTCAGACCCTCACACCATCATTAATCTCTCACTGCTGTCTGTCTGTCTCTCAATTCTTCTGCACAATCATGGTAGATAAACAACTGCATTCACTTAGATATCATTAGACCATCCTGATGTTGTTTACAGGCCAAGGATGGTTTTGTGTTTGGCTTCTCAAGTGCAAGCAGGTTTGAAATTAATGTAATGCATATGCATGTTCCAGGCTACCTTGCTTTTTTAATACAGGATTGTTGGGGAAAGTTACTTTTAAAAGTAATGCATTACAATATTGTGTTACTCCCTAAAAAGTAACTAATTGCATTACTTAGTTACTTTTTATGAAAAGTAATGAGTTACCTTACTTTTGCATTACTTTTCCTCACCTGGGCTGAGCTGGCTTATTTGTTTTTTTAATAACAACAAAAAAAGTAATATTTTTGGCAAATGTAAAGACCCTTTCACACCAAGGCCCTGTTTCCACCTGGCATTAAGATGCATTTTGGTTGATCGTATCACAAGTGGGAGAAGTGACCGCACTTCAGAATCAGAGATTGTAGTCTTGGAAGTATGACCAAAATAAGAATTTTCACCGGAAAATTTCCTCTAAATGGGTAAATAACATGTCTGCCACATTTGTTTTGACCAACTGAGAAAAAAATAAACCCCACTGCCAATGGTGATTAAATCTAATGATCGCTTAGCTCAAATCACATCAAACTGTGCAAATTATTATTACTGTTATACTTTGTTCTCAAATTGTTAATGTTAACAACATCAGCACTGCGTGACTGTGTATTTAATGTCTATTAGCGTTAAGTTACCTGTAGATTTTAATTTCTGTACAGTCTAATATCTTACGTTAATTTGTCATACCATACAATCCGCCATCAAAATGATACATTTAATTATTCCAGCTGCTGTGAGAAAAGGCTGAAAATGATCTGCCACCTGCAGCATCCTCACATGTGATATATAGATGGGACTCCTTCTTTAACATACGTGACATAATGACGCAAAGATGAATGGCGTCATGCGTTAAAGGGTTAGTTCACCCAAAAATGAAAATTCTGTCATTTATTACTTACCCTCATGCCGTTTCACACCCTTAAGACCTTCATTAATCTTCAGAACACAAATTAAGATATTTTACTTGAAATCCGTTGGCTCCGTGAGGCCTCCATAGGGTGCAATGGACACTTCCTCTCTCAAGATCCATAGAGGTACTAAAAACATATTTAAATTGGTTCATGTGAGCACAGTGGTTCAATATTAATATTATAAAGCGATGAGAATATTTTTGGAGCGCCAAAAATAACAAAATAACGACTTATTTAGTGATGGCCGATTTCAAAACAATGCTTCAGGAAGCATCAGAGCACAGTGAATCAGTGTGTCAAATATGCTGATCGGAGCACCAAAGTCACGTGATTTCAGCTGTTGGCAGTTTGAAACGCGATCCGAATCATAATTCGACACACTGATTTACTTGTGCTCTGATGCTTCATGAAGCAGTGTTTTGAAATCGGCCATCACTAAATAAGTCTTCTCGTCACTTTATAATATTAATATTGAACAACTGTACTCACATGAACCAATTTAAATATGTTTTTGGTACCTTTATGGATCTTGAGAGAGGAAGTGTCCATTGCTCCCCATGGAGGCATCACTGAGCCATCGGATTTTAACTAAAATATCTTAATTTGTGTTCTGAAGATGAATGAAGGTCTTACGGGTGTGGAACGGCATGATGGTAAGTAATAAATCGTTTTTGGGTAAACTAACCCTTTAATTTCCCACGGAAACCTACCAGTACCACTAAGATTAGAACACATTATTACAAGCTTACTGTTGTGAATTGGGATACGGTAAACAAGGAGTTTTGAGCACTGGCTGATTATGTACTTGCTCAAAAATTGATTTTGGAATATTTTAACCAAAAAAAGTTACGGACTGCAGCTTTAAAGTTAGATAAAATACATAAAGTATATTTGTGTAATTTAATATAGTTAATTATTACAGGTTTGCATAAAATTCTGAGACTTCACTATTTTTATTCATTTTGAGGAATACTGAATGTTTTCTTGCAAGTTAGATGAGTAAATGCATGTCCACATTTAGTCTAGAACTACAATACCCATCATATTCACACAGAGCACACAACACCTCTGCACTTTATTTCTCTCAACATGGGGACAGGAGAGCTGTCAGTGAATAAATGTGAAAAAGTAACTTACATATTTTGTTGTAAATTGAAAAAGTAATACGTTACTTTATTAGCTACTTGAAAAAGTAATCTGATTGTGTAACTTGTAATGGGTTACCCCCAACACTGTGCAGGACAACAAAAAAGAGTTCTGCAAAAATGCATTTGATTCAGCTGACTTATTACACAAGTAAATCGACATAGCAACAAGCATGCGTGGGAGAGGGAGCATTACATCCTAATAGGAAACAGCGCCTCTGCAGTGAATGAACACGTGTGGGCATGGCAAACGTTTCGTCTTGCTGTTTTTATTTCACATCAACACACAATACAAACACACCCAGTTCTGATTTATCATTCTCATTAGCCAAACATCACACATTCTCTAAAATAAGCAACTTTTCACCTTATTTTTAAAAATAAAACTCAGTTCCAAAATCAGTTTCATACAGGCCAAGATGCAAGGTGGCCATCAGACTCTCAGGGTGGACATGATTAGGTGGGTCAGACTGGTTTCATAACACTTTGAAAATGATTCTTATTTGAAACTAATAATATAGCCAATGCCATCCAGGCCATTGATGAGACACATTAAAGTAAACACATCTTTATTAGTCTAGAAGTGCTATTTTTACTAAACAAACATGCTATATAATTATGCATATTAGTATAGTATAGTATAGTATTATATTCACAAGCTATCTGAAACATGCTTTGATACAATCTAAATCATATTGTCTAAAAATAAATATGCACAAGAGGACCGTTTATTTTGGTAAAACACCTCTGTTAACAGCACTCTTTATGAAGGGAAAGCATGCACGTGTAAACTGTATATGATTTAATACCTGATTTGGGATATGTAACGATCCATATGTCGCTACTTCTTAACGAAAAGTTGGCGATCTCGTCCATCTTGCCCCTGCAGAAAGGAGGGAGTCGAACTCCATGATACTCGAAGTATTTGCTTTCGTATTCAATCGGGGTGCTCGGCGTGTCCACCTCGCTTTCCGCCATGCTTTCAAACGATTACAAAACGAAAAGCTCGTAGGGATTGTTTTCTTTTTTAAAAAAGGATTCGGGGAGAAGAGGTCGCATTTGATATCCACCAGCCCTTGATTGTTTGGCAAAGACGTGCCGCTCTGCTTGCGCATTGACCTTCAGCCAATCAGGTGGAGTAGAGATGATGTAATGGGATTCTCTCAGTGATGCTCAGCATCAGCACCAGCCGTCCGGGGCGGATCCTCGAGCATGCCAGCTCTTCATCAGTTATGTAAATAAACAACACGTTTCTAAAAGTAAAACTATAGAAATGTGCTTGCTGAGTGATAAAGCTTTGCTCAACAAGTCATTAGCACACATTTTATCGTGCGTGTACACTTAAATACCACTGTATAGTAGCCAATAGGCCTATTGTTAGGCTATTACAATCCATAAAATATGCATTTTTAGCATTATATGGTCTATAATGCAGACTAATAATATTTGCTAATGATAAAAATGAATATCAAATTACTAAAGGGTGTTTTAAATAGCGATAACTTGATAAGTATCTGGCAGTAGCCATTCATTGAATTGCATTCAATTATCAGGGTGATGTTTGCCTGTACTCAAAGAATTATAATTGTTTAAATCTCCTCATTAGAAGTGTTGGTATTTTATATATAAATGATAGTCTGTACAGGCAGTCTCAAAAAATTTGTTTAAAATGCCATAATTTTAACCGATTGTGATTTGGTTTGGCTTGGTGAATGTAACACAAACCACGTGACAACGACTGTGAAGAAACAAGCCCCGCCCATTCAGGAACTTGATGCTAAATGCCTTTCTACCGGTTATTATGTAGCAAGTTTCCTATTGGCTCCAATGCTGATAAACGCGATAACTCGAGAGCAAAACTCACTCCTGCACAGAGACAATCATCTTTACAGAAGATATGCTATTCGTCACAACGTGAGCAAGAACAGCTTGAGGTTTTGCCGCAGTCATGTTTGATTTAAAGGGAGGGTGGAATCTGTCGTTCGCTGGATGCGGGTTTTTAGGGATCTATCACATCGGTGTTGCGAGCTGTCTTCTGGAGCAAGCGCCGTATCTGATCCGCGGGGCTACTAAGATCTACGGAGCCTCTGCGGGGGCTCTCACTGCATCCGTGCTCACTACCGAGGCATGTTTAGGTATGCAGATACCCAAAAGTGCTGTATTTGTAGGCAGCTTACTAAGCTTTTAAATCGTTCTTTTGTAGTTTCTTCTGATTTTGGTTTTCTAGGGGATTTCTGCATTTTGCTGCCTTAAAGTCACTATCTGAAAACTATAACCAGATTTAGGGTGGTGGTTAAATATTGAAATTGACCCAAATTTGTATTATTAGCAATTGTTTTTATGTTTAAGTGCCAAGTAATTGATATACAGGTTTTTTTTTTTTGTTTGTTTGTTTTCTTAGAATAAATAGTTGATGATTATTAGACGACATTTATATATATATAATATATATATATTTAACCTCCTGGGACCCAGGAATAGACTTCTGTCCTCTGTAGTGGACATTATATTTGAGTGATTTTCTCTGACATCATACATGTCACAGTTTTAAGTCTGGATGTCCTGTAAAGAGCACATTCAGGGCTTTGCAGAGATACCAGATTTTTAGAGGTTTCCCCATGACAACAACAACTTCTTGGTCTTTAATTATGACTGAAAATGAAAATTAGCACTCTTATGGAAATATGATAATATTTTGTGATTAAATTTAAAATTTATTTAAATCGGATTAATTTTCAAATTGTTTATTATAAATCAACATCTCAGGAAAATGTTATGGGGTTTCAAATCAAAATATGACTTTCTGTTATGAAACAGAACATTGATTTCATACATGTCCACTGTAGAGGACACCAGGACTTAAATCATGTTTATCAGGCATTTTAGGAGATACAACAAGTGAATAGGGAAAGAAATTATATGTCAGTATTCCTATTAATTATTAGATATTATTATGAAAATGTTACCAATTATTGCTCCCATTATTACACTTCTTTTTTCATTGCATGTTGCTCCAAAAATACATTAATATGCAAATTAGATACAGTGTATAGATACATTGTATTGAATGGGAAAACCGATGTATGGCCATTTTACCCTCATATTGCATAAAGTAAAATGGTATATCAATTAATTCCATTATATGTTTCATAACATAGTTGAGAATCATCTTTATACATAGTTTGGTTAAAAACAATATTGAAGCCTAAAAATTGATTGGTGATTAAAAAAAATTCCATTGTTTTTGCCTATAAATGTCATTTCATGTCATTTTATTTTTTAAACAACTTAGTCCTGGTGTCCACTACAGAGGACATATCATAACATATGAATAAAATATAATTTTTAAAAAAATGTATTTTTTAATTTGTTTCTTATGCTCTAAACAATATAATGACGTGAAAAAAATGCTAAATTCAAAAAAAAAAAAATGTTGGGTCCCAGGAGGATATATATATATATATATATATATATATATATATATATATATATATATATATATATATATATATATATATATATATATATATATATATATATATATATATATATATATACTCTGAAGCAGTGTTATTTATAAACTATTATAGTATTTGTTAATATTTTGGAATTAGCTTTTATTTTTTATATTTTCATTTCAGTTTAAGTCATTTTTATAATGTGCTTTTTATATTTCTGTGTAGCTTTATTTTTATTTTAGTTTTAGCAATTTTTGAAATCCAACTTATCTATTTAGGTTATTGTCACCAAGTCACGATTTCTCATAGACAACGAGACATGACTTGTCATCACATCTCTCATCACAAGACCAAAATATTTGAGCAGTGCTATCTGCATTCATTTCATAGTTCTATACTTTATTTTACTGTCTCATTTGAAACAAGACTAAGCTCTCCAGAGTTATATGTGAAAGCAAAATGTGCTTCTGTTCTGAGTATGTAATCCAGAAGCTTTTTCTATTGGGGATTTAAGCAAGAGCCAGTGCATGAAAGTGCCAGTTATGTGACAATCTTAAATATTGGAGTTTTCTTGTTGCAGCACCCAAGAAGGCTGATCGAAGAATTGTACTGGTGTTTTATGTAAGAATTTAGAAGGCAACTTATTTTGTTTTTAAAGCAAGCAATGCATAATCAAATACATGTTTGGTCAAACTCAAAGGTTGAAGTCTGTGTGATATTATCTGCATGACCGCATTCTTTCACTTTCGGGCTATATCTGAGCTAGACATCTGATTCAGACGCTAATCAACCTTTGGTTTGTTACAGGATCTGAGATCAAGATGAAAAATAATGTGCAATGTCTGTATTACAATTCATTTTGTGTTCTTGACTACTTCTTCATATTGCTTAAATCACTGTTTGTGTTTCTTTGCATTGCTGTAGAGAAGTGTTGTGAAGGTGTCATCAATGTTGCCAAGGAGGCACGGAAGCGTAATCTGGGCCCTTTGCACCCAACATTCAACATAGTAAAGGTGATACGTGGAGGCCTGTATCGCGACCTGCCGTCCAATGCGCACACTCTAGCCTCTGGTCGACTGTGTGTGTCACTCACACGGGTCATGGATGGGCAAAATGTCCTGGTGTCGGACTTTAGCTCCAAAGATGAACTCATCCAGGTTAGGGTGTTCACATAGAAACAGCTCAGGGTTTGATTTTCTGTCACTTTAATTACTTTAATAACCCATGTTTATATACTTTTATCTATTGGGGATTTAATGTTTATAATGTTTATATACTTTTATCTATTGGGACATGAAAATGATTTCATGGGGCCATAACATGACATCACATTAATTCTATATCTCATGATGATAAATGTTCTTAAAAATTATGTCATTACATTTTATTGGAGAGGTTCCCAAGAATCATTAGGTACATAAGAGCTCAATTTAACACATTTAAGAATCAGATTTTCCTTCAAAATCAGTGCAAAATAAAGTACAAATAAGCTGCAGATTCTATCTGGGTCACAACAAATGGCATGGCATGGCAAAAATGCATTTAAAAAGTAGCTTTTAAAGGTATTTTTAAACACCACCCCAAACTAACTGAAATGAAATAAGTCGAAGATGAAATACTAAAATGGCCAAAACTAGAACTTAAATAAAAATAGATTAAAGTGAAATAGAAATATTTTTTTTAAAAAGCACAAAATTAGTAAAACCTAAACTAAAATTAAAAAGAAAACTGAATATATATATATATATATATATATATATATATATATATATATATATATATATATATATATATATATATATATATATATAAGCTAATTTAAAATCATAATACATACTATAATAGTATATAAATGCTGCATTGACACAAATTTTACAATTCATTTTGATTTCAGTTCACAAGCTTGCGATTCGATTCAATATCAATTGGGACCTATCAGGTAAATAATACTACAGGATAAGCCCAGTTGGTACATTACTATAATATTAAAGGTTAAAATTAACTGATTTATAGGCTACTTACATTTAAATTACACATAAATTACACAATTTTTTTATAATAATGTTATAATAATACATTTTTAATATATGTATAACATAACATATATGTTTATACTCATTTTTATAGCTGAAAAAATTGTATTTCAAACCAATACTGAAAAACAGGTTAATGAATATGCAAAATAGTGCATATATTTAGCAAAATTCTCCTCTAGAATTCGTTTTTCAAGCTGACTGATAAGTTTAAATTGAAATTTAAATTAAATTAAAACAAGCTGTTTTATTGACGTCTTTCTGCGGTTGAAACACTGATTAACTGATTACATGTGACATGATATATTTCGTTAAGTTGTACTCTATCTTTCAACATACCTTCTGATGTTCATTCATGTTTATTTCCTGCTGTAACTAGTGATAAAGCGGAAGAGATGATTAGTTCACGTGCATTTAGCGCTACAGCGAACTGTCACGCCACATTAAACAGCATCAAATAATATGGTATTTATTGTTAAATTATACAATTTCGTAATAAAAAAGCTGAGAATTTGTTTAATATCAAACGTAACAAAGCACAAAACTTATTGCAATTTAATGTATGGGACTACAAAGCTTTGTTTATTCATTCAACTGAAAAAATAAACTGAAAGATTCATTCTTGGGATATCAGTTCTTTAAAATGAGAATCGATTAAAATTGAGAAATCAGTATTTTTAACCCAGCCCTAATAAATAACCCTGCTTTAACTGAATTGAATCTTCACTTTCTCCTTTTCTTTCTGTTTTCTCTCCACTCCCAGGCTCTTATTTGTAGCTGTTTCATTCCTGTATATTGTGGTTTAATCCCTCCTGCCTTCCGTGGTGTGGTAAGTGTTAAGGTTCATAACAGAAGTGATGTCATTTGTAACTTGAGCCAATCCATGAAGGTGAGGTGACATGGCTAGAAAG
Source organism: Chanodichthys erythropterus (assembly GCF_024489055.1). NCBI lineage: Eukaryota > Metazoa > Chordata > Actinopteri > Cypriniformes > Xenocyprididae > Chanodichthys > Chanodichthys erythropterus. The sequence goes on from NC_090228.1 coordinate 5,488,141, forward strand.
TTGGATTTATTTCAAATGGGAGAATTAGGACATTGCAATTGGCTTTTATTGTACTTCAAAAGAATTCAGGGCACACTGACCTAACTGGCCTGAATAAGAGTATTAAACGTGCTTGTTGTTTTGATTTTCTGGTAGAACTATTACTTCATGTGTCTGCAAATAAACCTCCCTCCTCTCTCTCTCTCTATAGTCTGAACATTCTGTACTTGTTCTTTGGAAAGGGGAGGAGACGTCAATGTATAGAAATAGTTGACAGGTTAAACAGTTTGTTTAAAGGTTCATCTCTGTTTACCTTAACAGTTATTTAGTTACTATATGGAATAATGTTCCTGGACTTTATTCAGGCAATACAGAGGATACTTTAGAGTAGGCTTTTGCACACATGCTAATTACTAATCATGACTTGCATTGAAAAATAAAAGCCAGATTAATGAAAATCTGTCAAAACTTTAAGTAGATTAAGCTGTGGCTAAGGTGGTTCATTGAGTAAATTTAAGCAGTGAAGTTGACCTGTTAAGACAAATAAAGGCTATTATGTAAGTCTTGTGGTCTGATCACACCACCACGTTACTGGTGGTCAGTCCTGAATCAGCCCACCCTGAACTCAGACACACTGAGATTCGCAATAGCCTGCGAATGCCAGTGTCTTGGCTCATTACAAACAATAAATTTCCCATGAGGGATCAATAAAGTACTGCTGTCTGGCTAGATATCATTTATTCATTAGGACATGGTGAATGTGGAGTGGCTTCCATGGATGTGTATTTATATATTTTTTTAATATTATAAATGTAATATTTAAATATTATAAATGGAAACATTTTACCTTTAAGCTCATTTATTAAAATAATGGTTCTATAATCCATATGTATTATTTTATCCTTCTGTCAGTCAAACTCAAAATGTAAAACTTAAAAAGAACAGTGGAAGAGAGTAAGTTTGTATGGTAGTCTTTACATTCTATATTGAAATTGTTTAACTGAAAAAAGTGATATAAAATTATGTATTTAGCTTGTTGACATTAACTGAGAGGCTGCCTGTAATATTTGTAAAAAAAAATTATACTACTACATTTACAAAACATCTATATTTAAAAGAATATATATATATATATATATATATATATATATATATATATATATATATATATATATATATATATATATATATATATATATATATATATATATATAATATTTTAAACATAAAATGTTTAATTATTTAATTATAATAACACACACACACACACACACACATATATATATATATACAGTATATGAATAAGACCTCAATGAGACCTAAAGTAACATATCTTACTTTTTCTTTCTCGTCAGCGTTATGTGGATGGTGGAATCAGTGATAATCTGCCCCAGTCGGATCTGAAGAACACCATCACAGTCTCTCCATTCTCAGGAGAGAGTGATATCTGTCCAAAAGACAATTCCACCAGCTTCCATGAACTGCGTTTCACAAACACTAGCATACAAGTCAATCTAGACAACATGTACAGACTGAGCAAAGCACTGTTTCCCCCAGAACCCAAAGTAAGAACAACAAACACATTCATATGCCTGAGAGTGGTGTGCATGAGATGCAATGCAATTACACAATCACTGTCTTTAATATGCCTTTGAGATACATGCCTCATGTTTATCCCTTTGTGGCTGTTTGCACTTTGACCTTCCTAGAACATGAACAGTACAGTTCAAAATTTCAGATTTCAACATAAGCATAAACTTAATTAAGAAATTAAGCCCTTTAAAACATTTATTTACTGTCAATTTAGCAGTTTCACTTTGATGGATATTTTGGATCATTAGTATTCACCCATTTCACTTGCCATGATAATTTCTGTTATTTCTATTTGGTTTTAAATGGTAAAAAAAAAAAACATTAATCCAGGGTTAAGTGTAGTAAGGAATTCACTATGACCTATTTAATTGGAGTCACACATGTTCATATTTATCTAAGCATAATTTAATTACTTTTTAATAATGAATTAAATCATGGCTATCACACAGTGAAATGTCTCTGCATGTGTTTGGCAGGTGCTGGCAGAGATGTGTCAGAGTGGGTATAAAGACGCCTTCCGATTTCTCCAGGAAAACAGTGAGTGCTTTTTTTATCTTTAGTATCTCTTTATCTTTAATGTTCATTCATACTTCATGCCAAATATGATATGTGCTGTGGTTTAGAAGATAACCGGTCATGTCTCTTTATAGATTTGCTACAGGCGGCATGTCCAAGAGCAGACATGGCTCTGATTCAGGCCTCGCCCACCTGCTGCTGCCCAGGCAACAAGAATCCAGTCGTGGTGGAAACCACAAAAGAGTGGGTGCTGCGGAGACTCCGCCTCTTGAGAAAGCATCACTGGTGGTTGGATGAACAGCTTGTCGATAACCTGCCAACGCCCATGAAGAAAGGTAGCTGGATCAGTCACTGAATTATACGTAAAGTACTCTTATTATGCTTTTTTTTTTTTCTTCCGGATATTACTTTTTGTGTAGTGTGTAATATAGCTGTTTGTGAATGTAAAATCTCTGCAAAGTTTCAAAGATCAAAGTGCACGATAAATAAAGTTATTGTCTCCCAAAAGAAAGAACCAATTCTGAACTGCTGAAATGAGTCTGTAATTCCAGTCTTATAAACCTACATTTGTAAGAAATTGGCATAATGCCAGCCTATGGTCTTCACTGGCTGCCTGCAAACACTATCGGGTCTTCTATGAACCAAGAAGATGCTGTTTTCTGCGCTGCGAAAAGAAGATCCACTTTGCTTGCTCTTTTAAAGGCTGAGGACATGAGCTCGAATTTATAAAGTAAAACCAATGCCATCATTACTGTTCGTATTACTATGTGAAGCCTGAAATTCAGAAATGGTAGTGGGCAAAATGTAGCATATCAATTCTTCAAAAAGAACACAAAGAATGGCCTTCTCAGCTGCCATAGCTTCAACTCTTGCGTCATCAGAACAGAGTGTTCAACGCACCACTGTTTCTGTTTAAAGGTGCCCTCGAATGAAAAATTGAATTTATCTTGGCATAGTCAAATAACAAGAGTTCAGTACATGGAAATGACATACAGTGAGTCTCAAACTCCGAAGAACAGGCGAATGTCAACATAACACCGACTGTTACGTAACAGTCGGGGTGTACGCCCCCAATATTTGCATATGCCAGCCCATGTTCAAGGCATTACACAAGGGTAGCCAGTATTAACGTCTGGATCTGTGCACAGCTGAATCATCAGACTAGGTAAGCAAACAAGAACAATAGCAAAAAATGGCAGATGGAACGATAATAACTGACATGATCCATGATATCATGATATTTTTAGTGATATTTGTGAATTGTCTTTCTAAATGTTTCGTTAGCATGTTGCTAATGTACTGTTAAATGTGGTTAAAGTTACCATAGTTTCTTACTGTATTCACGGAGACAAGAGAGCTGTCGCTATTTTCATTTTTAAACAGTTGCAGTCTGTATAATTCATAAAAACAACTTAATTCTTTATAAATCTCTCCAGCAGTGTAGCATTAGCCGTTAACCATCGAACACAGCCTCACATTCATTCAGAATCAAATGTAAACAATATAACAGTATACAATACTCACATAATCCGACGCATAATTTTGAGCTGAAACTTCACAGACACATTCAGGGGACACCTTAGACTTATATTAAATCTTTTTGAAAAAAGTTCTAGGGCACCTTTAAGAAATGGTTTGCAACGTTTTGTCGGGGCTGAACACAGCCCAGACTGGGTCATCTCTCCAATCAGAGCAGAGTAGACCAATCACAACAGACTGGGCCATCAGACAAATCAGAGCAGGGCTGTGGGAAAGAGGGGTTTAGAAAGAACGAATCCTTGATCAAACTGTTTCAGACATTAAGAGAATTGAGGTGGCGCTGCAATGTATATTATGTATATAATGTATATTTGATCTCTGATGCATGTAAAAAATATTGTAGGGCTCCAAATCAAAATTAGGAACCTTTAAAATAGCATAATAAGGGCAATTTAAATTTATTTTTAAAGCTGAAGACTAAAATTGTTAAAGACTTTAAATTGTGACTGTGACTATGTAACTTCATTCAACACTATGTGCATGTGTTCACAGTGTTTTGCGACGCCTGCAGAGAAAAGCATGGTCTGCTGGCACAGGTGACTGGTTTGCTGCCACTGCGCGTGGCCTCCTACATGCTGATGCCGTACACGCTGCCAGTGGAATCAGCATACTCTGCAGCTCAGAGGTCAATATCATCACTTAACATTGAACTCTCTGGCTCCAACTTCTCCAATTCAGGCTCTGTTTGGATGTCAGAGTGTTGTATCCAGATGATTTTTTAACTTCACCTAATGTGTAATCTTCATGTTTGAAAGGTTTTGGGAGTGGATCCCAGAAGTCCCTGCAGATGTGCGCTGGTTTGCTGAGGTAGCAGGAGGTGTTTACAAACTGGCATGGAAAGGTGCAGCATCAGAGACAAGCAGGTAAGATCCCTCAGGAATCGTTCAAGGTACTTCTCGGCCTCAGACGTCACAAATTATTGGCTGAACAAGGCTGAAAATCTAAATGATATTACACAAATATCTTAAGTTTAGTGTTTGGAATAAATGTGTGAGATATAAGATATAGCTAGAATTAGAATAAGAAATCAATGTTATTCCACACAACAGCCAAAATCAAAATGTCTTGTCATCTTTATTGTGCAGTGGCGCCCCCTTGAGAAGATGTGTGAGTGAACCGCCAATGGTAGATTTACAGATCACTGACTACAATGAACACATACCTCATTCTGCCAGCAACCTTGATAGTTACAACTGGACTTTTCCGGAGGACTTTCATGTGGCTTCTTCTGTCAACCCCCCGGACGGTCCTTATAACAACACCAGCCCCTCTTCTAAGCAGATGGGCTTTCTAGGCTTTTTCGTTGGCTCACAAAGTAATAATGAGAAGCAAATGGACCAGAGCAAAAACTTTTCAGCTTAGGAAACTATATACATGACTGTCTTGGTCATGTCAAATTTAGGTAATGGGAGAGATGAGCTTGAGTAGATAAATGCTCTGGAATCTAGCGTCAAGAGTAAATATGTCAAGCACTCCTCCTGTGACATCTTAGACATTCTCCAGATGTGCCTTTCTTCTCCATTCAGAACCAAAGAAGTGTTTTGTAGCTTGATCAGCCTGTACATTATGTTTTGTTGATGTGGACAGTGTATGTATGTCAGAGTTTACATTGTAATTGGTGCTAATACTTCTCTAAGACCTCAAAATACTTTGATATGTGCCATACATGTCCGTGCCACAAATGTGTATAATAAAATAAACAGTTTGAGCCCATTAATCTTGTTTTTGATTTCATATAACATGCATTACTGAGCCTGTTCATCTTCCATTCTCACAGCACTTTCTTGTCAAATGGTGACATTTGTAATTAAATGGTACTGAAAAGAAAGGAAATACATTATAATGTAATTTGTGTGTCAGAGAGTGTAATTTATATAACAACTGAAGACAGTTTAAGAAGAAATTTTTATTGTTTACGTGGGTATTATATTTCATTAATTACAACGTTTTTATTTTTAAGTGATTTAATGTAAAATGTTTCATTTCACTATCAAAAGTCACTTGTAAAATAACTTGCAAAAATAAATTTTCGGTATATAACGCGGATTTCTGGAATGTTTTATTCTGATTGGTCAATCAAAACAGTTGAGCGGGAAAATAATTTCTTTTAATGACGCTACGTGTTTCGTGTCACTCGAACAGGCGCCATCTTGCGACTCAGAGCTGTCATAAAAATGGCCTCGGATGATAAATATATTGAGCATAAAACCTTTTATAGATAAACAGAAGAGAGTTGTGAAGAACAACGAACCAGTAAAAAGCGTAAGATATGTGAAAATAGATCAATATTAACTTGTAGCTAAAAGTAACTTAGGAAATAATAACACAAAGTAATATTATTGCGGTGTTGGTCTTGTTGCTGGGCCGATTGTTTTCTACATTGCCATGGACTATTTTCTAACTATGTAATGTATGATAAAATAATAATAATAATAATAACTCCATTAATAAATTGATTTATCTACTAAGTAGCTGTTTAATAATGACTCAAAAATTATCCTTAACACGGTTAATTCAAAGTAAAAATGAAACGATAATGATTTCATTTTATACTGTGTGTCCCTCATAATTTATGCCCGCTTTTTAAACTTAAAATTGGCATGAAATGATCGGACTCTTGATAATATTGCAACCATAGACTGTAAAAAGATTACAACACATACGGGAGTTAAACTAATGGTGCGTTCAAGTCTTCCTGGGAAGTTCGTATTTACGAGGTGGGAAATCGTGTGTACGACGGTAGGTGCGTTCAAGTCACTTTCGTCGGAGTATGATGGCGGTGTGCCTTCTCTAAATTAATTACACAAAATTACAACACTTCTGCTTCTAGAAAATGTAGAGCAAATAATGTACATTAGTTGTATGTTGCTTTTTTATGTTTTTTAATTAATTTATGAAGCTGTTGTAAACTTTATTGTTGCATATTACATTTTTATACTGTGATGCTATTGTATTTTTTGCTGGGAATCAGCTTACTTTGTTGTAAATAGAAAAGCCTGACAATTCACTGCTAAATACCTGTAATATTGTGGTATTTCGCCATGTTTCTGACTGACACGCCCCCAACTCGTACAGATCGGAGCTTAAAGAAAATTACGAGCTTCCCACTGGTATTTACGACATTGTGGTGGCATTCATGTCAGTTCTGCTCGTAAATACGATCTTTCCGACATGACTTGAACGCACCATGAATCAGACGCTCTGGCCCTTTAAACGTGTTACCCATAATGCACCGTTGTACAGGACACACATGTGAGTTGTCAGAAACAAAACTAGCAAAGATGCAGAACGGTAATGTCAACGGAGAGGAGGATGAAGAGTTTCAGGTCTTCCTTTCTCTGCACAGTCCCGCTTTAAAGGCGGCTAGAATCCCTCCGCTTTACTGGAAGAGTCTGCATTTAAAACTTGCCAATGAGGTAAAGTACACAACCATCACTGCTGTGAGTGTATGTGTGCCAGTTTGACAGTGTCAGGATGTAATTTGACTTTTGTGAAACTGCAAATATTCATTAATAGTAGTTTAATTTAAATAATAGTCGTTCTGTTACATGTATAAACCAAGTACTAAGACTAACTAGTATGGAGTGGTAAATTCATTTATTTTCTTTCTCTTTTAGGTGTTTGATGCTGGTGAAGTATTTGGGATTATGCAGGTGGAGGAAGAAGATGAAGATGAGGACAATGAACGCAGAGCCAATCCTGGAGCTGAGATGGCTCATAAAGTGATTGTGACCAGAGAAAGTGGCCTGCAGGCTGCTGATCCCACCAGGTGAGGGCAGCATTGACTCATTTATTCGGTTTTGAAGATTGTAAGTATATTGTTTGGGTTTTCAGTTCTCTGTTATGTAACCAGCTACCCCACCTTCTCATGCTCTCTCTTGTAAGCTGTTAAGTCTCCATCGTTAGTCACTCAAAAGAAAGTGACAGGTGCCAGCACCCACACAGGAAAGAGAAAGTTCATGAGGTGTCACAGAGATGGAAACGGTTCTTTATCTCAAAATCTAGACCAGTTTCTTGCTACAGGGGCGAGTAGCAGTTGTTTTTTTTCCTGAAGAGTGCAGATGGAGAGGACACAAATATGAGTTGAATGCTTTAAATATGCACAAAAATGTAAAAGGTGTCATGTCAGATGTAGAGTTTTTAAAGCAATTTTCTACAACTTTTTTTTTTTGTTTTTTTTTTGTGAACGATTCCTTTAACAAAATGTGCAACGGATGGAGGCAAAAGGTACGCTTTCACAAATGACAGTAATAAACAGCCACTACTAATTGCATGTTACGTATTTTTAATCTCCATGTCCTCTGCCTTTAACAAAAATGATACAAAATGGAATGTTTATATATGCCATGATTGATTTACGTTCATATATGTTTGTATTGTCATGATATTCTGATATGACATCCCTGTCGGCCATTACTTTTGTTTGTGTGTGTTTTTTGCAGGTGACTGGCTGATTGCAGTGTGATTGGGAGCACAGGTGTTTCTCGTTCTATTTAAAATCAGCCTCTTCCTTTCAGCGTGTTCTCTGCTCCAGTTCTGCATTGCCTTATTTGAGAGGTTGAGTGCATTCACATCACAAAAAATCTGTCAAAAAGTCAGCCATCTAGGGCCATAAGTATGTACACAAAGAGCAAAAAGCTGCCACAAACTCCAACGCAGAACCGGAGCAGAGACCACGGCGAAAGGAAGAGGCTGCTTTTATATAGAATGAGAAACACCTGCGCGCCGGTGCTCCCAATAACACCGCAATCAGCCAGACACCTGCAAAAACAAGCGCCACACACACACACACACACACACAAAACCAAGTTACGGCCAACAGGGAAGTCACACTGAGGTATATAAAAAGAGGGTATTGCCTTGGTACATGTCTAAGACAGTGTGGTTATATGTGACCCTGGACCACAAAACCAGTCATAAGGGTCAATTTTTTTGAAAATGAGATTTACACATAATCCGAAAGCTGAATAAATAAGTTTTTTTTGCCATTGATGTATGGTTTGTTAGGTAGGAATATATTTGGCTGAGATAAAGCTATCTCTAAAAATAAAAAAAATCTCCTTTAAAGTTGTCCAAATGAAGTCCTTATCAATGCATATTACTTACAAAAATAACTTTATGTATTTATGGTAGGAAATTTACAGAATAACTTCATGGAACATGATCTTTACTTTATATCCTAATGATTTTTGGCATAAAGGAAAAATCGATCATTTTGACCCATACAATGTATTGTTGGCTATTGCTACAAATATACCTGTGCGACTTATGACTGGTTTTGTGGTCCAGGGTCATGTCAACTAGTATTAAAAAAATCATGTTATCATGGTAATTTGTCCAAAAAGTATTATATTGCCAAGGTACATATCCATGAAAACATGGTATTACAATGGTAACTTTTTGAGAGTTTTTCGTGTGCAGACTTATTGCAGAGTTGTGTCGTGAATCGCTGTTAATTATATTATTTATTATAATTTATATTTATTTATTATTATATATTTATTTATTGTTATTATTACATTTACATTTATATGCATTTACACTTATACGTTTGGTAAAGCGACTCGCATGCATTAAAGCTACATTTATTATTATTAATTTATTAACCTTTTTTCTGATCGTGCATTATTGGGAATCAAACCCATGACCTTGCCATTGTTGGCGCTATGGTCTACTGCTTGGTTGGGTTGATTTTGAAAATGTTTTCTCTCTGTTGGTTTGTAGTGTGTTTCTTGTAGATCACGCCTGGACGTATAGAGTGGAAAGTGCCCGGCAGCAGCTGCTGGAGATTCCTGGTCTGCTGATCCGTATGGCCAGTCTGATGGGTCTTCCCTTCCACGGAGAGGCTCCTGATCCGGACATCGTGGATCTGGTCCTGGACAACATGTGGAAATACAACCAAACCTATCAGCTTTCCCAAGGGGTAAGAGAAGGAGAAAGTTCTATTAAAGGGTCTACATGTAAGAATTTTCATGAATTGATTGCTTTTATATTGCCAATGTGTGAACAGCTTGCAACGAAACTTAAAAAAACGAGACTTTCCCCAACTTCCTAAGTTGTCTATGAAAGCCTGTAGACTAATTTTTATGTGAAGGACTTGGGATGTTTTTGCTGGGGAAAATCAAAAGGATGTGCGTTTACATGCACTTCCGAGAACCTCTCTTCTATTCAATGACACATGGAATAAATCCTTATGTTCAGGATAATGCCGAAAGAGCCATTCTATACTGCAATGTCAATGTGTCATGCAAAGAAAAGAGATTAATTCAAACTATAGTCACACATAGCCAGATGTGGATAGTCCGTAGTCTCATAAGTGTAGTTTTAATTAACTCATCTGTCGACATGATGCCGGTGAACAAGGGTTTCAGATTTTACATATAACTCTTTAATACTACAGTGTGTGTTCAGAGATTTGATGTTGCTGCCGAATTAAGGTTTGATGATAATGATGTTGCAGTCTGCAGAAGAAAAGGTGCCCGTTTGGTACATCATGGACGAATTTGGATCTCGGGTTCAGCACTCTTCCCAGCCGACATGCTGTATGGCTCCTCTCTTCTACTCTCCACAACAGATCGCTTACTCAGTGCTGTGGCCACTGCAAGACCTGGGGAATGGAGGTATGCAAATGCAAAAACAAGTACAAAATCAGAGCAAAGGCACAAAATAAGAATAGTTTTGCTTCTGAACTTTCTGTTGTACTTTAATATAAATGTAATTACAGATGACAGATACCAAACACAGACACCCTGAATATACTCCCTAGAATACATAATTGTCTTTTCCAAAATTTATTCAACTCAAACACTTGGCAACAGTGTTGGGGGTAATGCATATAACAAATAACTTGAGTTGCGTAATCAGATTACCTTTTCAAGTAACTAGCTAAGCATTACTTTTAAATTTACACCAAAATATCAAAGTTACTTTTTCAAATAAGTAATGCAAGTTGTGTAAACATGATGGTTATTGTAGTTCTAGATTAAATCTGAGCATTTACTCATCTTATTTACACAAAAACAGAGTCAGTATTACTCAAAATGAATAAAAACAGTGAAATCTCAGAATTTTGCACAAACCTGCAATAATTAAATATTTTAAATTAAGCTAATATGCTTTTATGTATTTAATCTCACTTAATAAACCAGTGTATTTGCTGCAGACCTTCAATGATCCAATTCAACCATACTAATAAGCAAAAATTACTTTAGATAAACATTTGTGAGGCTTATTCATTTCACTTGCTTGGCAGAAGGTAAGGAATGTTCAGGGATGTACCAGGCATAGATAAGGAGCAGGGAGGGAGGGAGAGAAGTGCTGTGCACATTTGAGAGCAGGTTTTTATTCTCACAGTTAGTAATGGTTTTGTAGTGTTTCCTCTGCAACATAATATAAAATACAAGCATACAGTGCGAACGCATCACTCAACTGGTGTGTTTTCTTAATGAAGCAGTCAAGCTGATTGCCGAATTATTCTGAATCAAACGCACGGTATCAGAATCATTTGTAGCTAGCCACAATTAATTATATGTTCCCCTGGCTTCTTTTTAATAATGGCAAGCCGCCATCTGCCCTATTTTGTTTTAAAAATCATCAAAAGAACATATTAAAAAAACCTTTAATATATGGTTTTTGGTGCAATGAGGAGATCCGGGACTGATGATTAAATCTTTTTTATTTTTTTATTGCTTAATAAAATATGATCAAATAATAAATGATGGACATATAGATTTGAAATGGCAAAAATTAGAAACCAACTTCCAATATCTATAAAATATATTGAGGTAAAAAATCTAAGTATTATCTAAGTAAAATGTCAGTAAAAATCTTAATAAAAAAATCTTTATTTTAAGGAAAAATAAAGCTGTCAAAAGCTCTCTTTGAACCAGAAAGCAAAAAGAGCAATAGTATGAGTCAAGATAGAGACTGTCAAGATCTAGAATAGGGGTGTCCAAATTCGGTCAGCGTTCAAGGTCCAAAGTGCAGTTCACCATATTTTGCTAGACTTCACATGATAGAAAAATTAAAGGTCTAGTTCCTCAATTCTTAGTAACATATCATGCTTGTGAAATTTTAATTCTATAAATATCATGTACTTTAACCTGTTAACTCATTGGCCCACCGGTGGGCCCACAGCCATTACATATTTAAAACAGTAATATTCTATACTAAACTTTGACAAACTATATATCATTTGAAAGCTTAGAATCTCTAGTTTTCATATTTGGTGATAAATGATTGTTAATAAATTACATAGGAGCAGTAATTTATCAATTTGCATCAAGCATATTTTCATACTCATAAGGCATGCACAGACCTTTATTTTGAAATAGCGATGAACATGAAAAATCATTAAAGATTGGTTGAAACATGTTGGTTTTCATGCCAAAAGTTCAAAAGATAACCTCCATTCAAATTTTGTGAAGGTCTGAAAATATTCTTAAAAGAAAAAAAAAAAATACATTCATGATTGTGGCGGCGATCTATAACCCACATACATGTTGTTTTTATGTTTATTCGAGGCTGAATTCATATCAAATTCTGCCAAACTTCCCATACTACTATATTCTATATAGGATGTCTACTTCATAAATAGTATGAAAATAATGGAAATATATGATTTAGATCAATCCAACCACTTATATGGAAATGGAGGTGCCTTTATATGGTCAGTAATGGAGCCTGGTTGTCATCTAGTGAAAAAGTGTGGTATTGCGCCCAAACAAAATCTTACTGAAAGCTGATTTTTTTTTGAGAGAGAGAGAGAGATCAACCTGAAATTTGGAACAAAACTTGTTCAGATTTTTGGCTTTGATTTCCTTGCAGTTTTAGAGTAAAACTTGTATGGTAAAATATATATTTTATATAAAATAATATATTTTTACATTTTACATTTTCAAAAACTTAAACTTCTATAACTTTTTTTCTATTTCACTTACATAAATTATTTTTATTATTTCTACAATGATCTGCCAAATTTCATCTTTAAAACAAGACCAGCCTTATGTCTATATTCCAAAGTGTTCTTGAATTACAACCATTTAACTTTGGATTGTGCATTTTCATGTCTAAAAAAAAGAAGGAAAAAAAAGTGGGGATGACCGTTAACAGTTTAACACCCTATTATTTACACATTCCAGTGGAAACTTTCAGAAACCCAATGCATGGGTGTGCAACAGAATTAGAAAAACAACACAAGTCAACAGTATAGCTTTGGAAAAAAAAAAAAAAAGCCCATGAAAAGAAGCACTTAATGGATATTTCATAATGTACAAAAATATATGATTTCTATATGGTTAAGATGATAAAACATAAACACAGGGAATATTAATCTTTTCTTCAGGTCTCCAAACCACCAGTTTTCAATGCTACTGCATCCTCACTCAAAATGATTCAAAATATTTGCTTAGTTCTCACCAAAGCCTGCTCTATTTTGTTGTAGATCATTAAACCTTTATGCTGCCTCTGAAGTTTGAAATCACTCTCGTGAGGTACCTTTGTTTGCAGACTCAAAGTCTTTGCTTGATTGGGCAGCGAGGCAACAAGTCACCTGCCTAAGCTTTCGGAAACGGCCTTTATCTAGAGTGTGCATGGCCTGTCCTTGACTACACTGATAACAAGCTTTCAGATATTTGTATTCTTGAGGGAGAGCAGACTCTATCTCCAGGTGTCTGTGTGATTTTGTAGCTTTGTGCCAGCTCTAAGGTGGGATAATTCAGCTCACTCCAACATTTCCTAATTTAATAATTTGTTATTATCAATCCAAAAATCAATTTATCAAACATCATAAATCGATTAGTTTTTCTTCTAATGTACACTATAACAGAAACGGGTCAGCTTAGCTCAAAAGGAATTAATAAGTGTATTTATAAGGAATTTTGACAGAATGACCAAATTGATCAAATTAACAATCACCATAGACTAGTGTTGGGGGTGCAATCTTCTCTACTTGAAGAAACTCTGTGTTTTGATGTCAAAAAATATACTTTATTTAACAGGAAAAACAAAGCTTGAGTTGGTTCACGAAGCAACTGAAAAACCAGCTTTCATACAGGCACACATATTATATAAACTTTTCTATATCTCAATTCCCAGACTTGGTCTCCCCACAACTTGGCTTTGTCAGTATTGTTCTGCATCTCCTCTCCTCCAGTTTAGCCTGTACCTCCAGTTCCAGTCGGGACCCCTTTCACTCCCCTCCAGTTTGCCTATATCATTTCCAGATGTTCAAGGTTTTTGTGAGCTCATGAGACTACAATCTCATTCTCCATCTCGTCCTTATAGGAAATCGTGACTTTGTGACTAAACTTAGAAATCAAAATTTTCAATGGAAAAAAAAAAGAGAAAAGACCAATTGACCCTATAATGACATTGTCTTTATTTTATAACTCTGTTCTCCTTCCATCACATTAATCAACATGTTATCTTCTCAGTCACTTGGTTCCTAATATTTTCACTCATTCTATAATGAAAATGAAATGTTTTTACCCATTATAACAGCATTTGGGAATTAACATCCATTTGAATTAACATACCAAACATCACATACTTTCTATTAAATATTCAGTAATTATTCATGATGGCATGGCTAATCTGTGAATAAAGAATAAGTTATACATTACAGACAAAATAAAGCAATAAGCCCCAAGAAGCTGTGCTTTACAATGAATTTAGAACAGCTAAGTAGTGTACTCAAAACCCTCTTAAGCCCACAAATTACCTACTGTTTTTCAGCAAACTCAACGGTCCTCTGAGAAATCTAATCCCGTCTGAATGTGAATGTCTTTTATTGCATGCATTGTATTATACTTATGCTGCTTCTTGTGTGTTTCTGACCTACCTGACCTACCATTTGTGCACCAATCTTTTGCATGCTTTCATTTCATTTCAATATGGGTGGTATTCAGTGAAAAAATGAAATTATAAAACGAATTAAAGCTGCAAGCAGCGTTGAGAGGGCCCTCGCACCCGGGCTCACCACCACCCGTTGGCCTCAGGAAAACAGTGAACAGTGGGCGACATGCATTTAAGTGAGTGAATACAGGAGAATTATGCCAAAGTCATTTCGAAATGCCACACTTCCTGCGGCCAACAGGTGGCGCTTTTACCGTAACTGAATTTTTCCATGTTGATGTCTTCAGCCCAGAACTATTTTCGAACATGTGAAGTTTGAAACAGATCGGACATTGTATGTCTGAGTTACAACAAATTCCTGTTTCTTTCGTGGCGTTAATCGCATAAATTAGCACTCAGCCAAGTGTTGCATGATTTAACGTGTTTCTAGCATGTCTGGTACTTCGTGGCATGATGAAATGTGACTCTGGTAGTGAATTTCAGTATAAAGCATGCCACTTCCTGTTGCCAGCAGGTGGCGCTATGACTAACTAAATATTGTCATATAGATGTCTTTAGGCCAGGACTCTTATCACACATGTGAAGTTTGGGGCAGATCGGACATTGTATGCCTGAGTTACAGCAGCTTCCTCTTTCATGGCGAAACATCAGACTTTGTCAGGCCGCCACAGACACGCCCTTCAGCGAAAACTCAAGATCTTTGAAATTTATCATCGCTAAGGTCTTAAGATTAGACTGACAATATATGATGTTGATCTGGTTAAATCTCCATGAGGAGTTAATCACAGTGTAAAACATGTCATTTCCTGTTGCCTGCAGGTGGCGCTATGACTGTAACTGAATATTGTTATGAAGATGTCTTCAGGTCAGGACTCAATAAAGCATGTGAAGTTTGGGGCAGATCCGACATTGTTTGTCTGAGTTACAACAACTTCCTGTTTCATGGCGAAACATCAGACTTTGTCAGGCCGCCATGGACACACCCTTTGGTGAAAACTCTAGATCTTCGCAATTTAACGTCACAAAGGCCTTTAGATTAGACTGACCAAAAATGACATTGATCTGATTAAATCTCTAGGAGGAGTTCATTAAAGTACAACGTCTGGAAATCGCAAAAACTGCACAAATTTTGCAAAGAAAATTCAAAATATCTGACTTCCTGTTGGTTTTCAGATTTCACTCCAAGAGACTTTTTTGTAGGTATTGGGCTGTTAGATGTGTGTACCAAATTTCATACCTGTACATGAAACATAGTGTCAGCGGCACTTCGTTTAAATTTTTTAGGTGGCGCTATCGAGCCATTTTGCCACACTTAATTCTGAAATCTATATCAGACGTTAATTTTCACCACTTCTGACGCATCTGCAAAGTTTCATGAGTTTTCGAGTATGTTTCGGCCCTCAAAGTGATTCACCTTACATGGCGAAACATCAGAACCACGCCCTTCAACGAAAACTCAAGATCTTTGCTATTTAACATCTCAAAGGCCTTAAGATTAGACTGGCCATATTATGATGTTGATCTGGTTTAATCTCTATGAGGAGTTAATCCCAGTGTAAAACATGTCATTTCCTGTTGCCCCCAGGTGGCGCTATGACTGTAACTGAATATTGTCATATAGATGTCTTCAGGTCAGGACTCAAATAAAACATGTGAAGTTTGGGGCAGATCAGACATTGTATGCCCGAGTTACAACAACTTCCTGTTTCATGGCGAAACATCAAACTTTGCCAGGCCGCCACGGACACGCCCTTCAGCGAAAACTCTAGATCTTCGCAATTTAACGTCTCAAAGGCCTTTAAATTAGACTGACCAAATATGATGTTGATCTGATTTAAGCTCTAGGAGGAGTTCGTTAAAGTACAACATGTGGAAATGGCAAAAACTGCCAAAATTTTGTAGAGAAAATTCAAAATATCTCACTTCCTGTTGGGTTTACAAACTTTGCACCCAGGGGCTTTTTTATAGGTATTGGGCTGTTACATCTGTCTGCCGAATTTCATAACTGTACGTGAAACGTAGCACGAAGGGCGCTTAATTGAAATTTTGTAGGTGGCGCTATCGAGCCATTTTGCCACACCTAATTCTGAAACCCATATCAGATGTAAATTTTCACCACTTCTGATGTGTGTGCCAAGTTTCTTGAGTTTTTGAGAATGTTTAGGCCCTCAAAAATGCGATTCACTTTGGAGAAGAAGAATAATTGGCTGAGCAATTCCAATAGGGTCCTCACACCATCGGTGGGCCAATAGGGTCCTCACACCATCGGTGCTCGGGCCCTAATAAATGAAGCCAAATCACAAAAACGACAATGATTTTAATATCAGTGTCCGGTAAGATACTTGTCTAGATGTCTCACTCATGTGGGTTTATTATGAGTTTATTATATTATGATTATTATGGGAGCTGAACGAGGCCGCTGGAGCGATTGCGCAACACACTCCGTGAGCGGCGGAACTGCACACAGTTGACACAGATTATGACACAGTTGCTGGCACCGCTTCCGCTTTTCCGGTCATAAATTTGAGGTAACGCAGCTCTGTTTATTATATTAGATACATTTGAGTGTGTTGAAAATTGATGTTAAAATGTTACTCTGTGCGTTTACTCGGCGGCTGTAGTGAGACACTTGTTTGAGACACACTGCTGTAAGCTGATCGATTTTAGAATATCATATTAAACATAGGATGTCTTGTGTTGATAAATGGCGTCCAATTAATTTTAAAACGTATTGTATGATGGACAAAATTATGTATTACTGTTAATAAAAATGAAGCTGCATGTGATTATGCTATGTTAGCTACTTGACAAAATAGTGTTTTTCTCTGAAGCATGGTAAAGCATGGTACTTGCGGAAAATCAAGAAAATTGATTTAAACAATAAGACCAAACGTGTTGAGCTATATAACAATTTGTTTTCTGTCAAATATATCAAAGCAGTTGTTCCCTTGTCTATTAAAACATGTAATATATTAAAGCATCTTTGGTGTTTCCATGGTTTCTACAAAATAAAACCGGAAGCAGAGGAAGACCAAGGGTAACGCGGGTATGACGCAATTGACAGGCGACTCCTCACACGTCCCGGAGCCTTGGTTAAAATTGCAAATTTCTTACGATTTACAAATAGTTGGAAACATTTGAGATATTGTAAGTACTCAAGTGAACAAAATATATAACACTGGCCTAGTGGTTTTTGAATATTTTACTGGAAAAATATTACATATTGCACCTTTAAGTATGTTTTTTAATAATTCATTAAAATTATATCTATAAATAATAAACAGTACTTAACAAATTTATTAGACCACCTGTCATAATAAATAGAAAACACAAGTATTTTGGGAATCTGTCAAACTAACAATTTTATTGTCACTTATTAGGCAAATAAACTGAAACAACTAAATAGTCTTTATTCACACATAACAAATCGATTTTATTTTGATTTTGTTTAGCCTCCTTTGGCCTTGATAACAACTTGCGTCCTTGCTGGCATTACTTTTATGTACTTTTCCATAGTCTCTGTTGTTATTGAATTCCAAATAGTTTCTAGTTGTTCCCAAAGACTTGCTTTTGATAAAACTTCTATGCAATTTATCTTTGAATCCATTAATTCCCAACAAAAATTATATAAACACTTCTGTGGCTAAACAGCTTACACATACTGGTGTGGATTAACCATTACAGAAACATAAATTATTTTGGAAAATACCAATACGGTTTGTTTAGGACAGCTGTGGCACAAACCTTACATTGGGTGGTGGTCTAATGATTTTAAGCACTGTATGTCAAACGCAGTTTAAGTAAAGAGTGCCAGAGAAAAACATGTTGTCTGATTCAGTATCAGTGTTGTCAGATGAGATGTTGTTAGAATGTAGGTTAGTGTCATTATTTGTCAGCGTAATTTTTTGCACAATTCGTCTCTCAGCCTCTGTCTCGCTCTCTGCATGTATTCATTATATGCATAAATGCATTCAGAATGTACTCATGCAGGCAGTAAGGGCAAAGATGGTGGGGTCCCCCCTCCTCTGTTATAGCAAGACTGGTTGGTGGGTTTATTTGTGGGCCCACAAGGCAAAGATGGACTCGTTATTCTCTGTATAGTGTGTTAGCTGGAAAGGTTTTGCATGCAGGTTTGATGTTCTATTTATCAGGAGCAATTTCCGTCTTTTTATTAAGTTCATGTTAGTGTTGTGTATTTACCATGGCAACTGTTGTCTCTGTGGTTTGTGAAATTTTTCATATTCATTTTTCTTTGTATGTTACATGATTTGTCCTGTGCATGTTAATGATTTCTTTGGGTGCATTTTCCATCAGAATTGATTACATCATGTACCTTGGTATCAAAATATGTCTGTTTCTATCTCTGCAGACATGAGATAATCCAAGTCAAAACAGAAAGTTATTCTGTGTGCCTTACAAGGACCATGGTGACCTAATAAGACCTGCTATGGTACATTTTGTCTTTATATGCATTATTAAATTTTTGTTGTATATGTTATCCCCCCCCCCCCCCCCAACCTCCCAATTATTCAAATACACTTCCCTACACTCCTTGACTGCATCAAACGATTTGGTCTTACCTTGGATTGAGAGCAGTGTACACACTGTCCACACCAGCTCAGTCAGGGTCCGATGCTCTTGAGGCTCGATGGAAGTAAGTAAATTACAGGTATCGATAATAGTTTATGTATGTAATTTAACTCTGAGACTTGTTTAGAGAGGTTTACGAATCACCAAATACAATTGTTTTGGTTTAATAACAAGATACACAATAAAAAAATACAAAAACATAAAATTTAATTAAATTCACATTTATTTGTATAGTGCTTTTCACGATGCATATCGTTTCAAAGCAGCTTTACAGAGAATGCATGTCAACATTACAATTAATTTACAATCACTGTTAGCAGTTTAACTGAAGGTATAAGCAATGAGCTCCTGGAAAAATGAATTACATATTAATAATTAGGATATATAGAAATTTGGGAATGTGCATGTTGATCCAGATGATTGCATCTTCTGAAGTCCTCGCAGGAGTTGGCACCGTCTCTTCATAGGTGTTGGTCATCTGAGGTCTTAAGAGGCTGAATCCAAACTGAAGCTTATGTCCTCTCTAGTCACCTCGGGTGGGTGTCACGACTGAAACCGTATTGTTGCAAACTTGTCGTTCAACCATGTTGGTGAATGACTTCACAAAGGTGGAGTAATAACTTATTTAAATTAATCCGTTTGAGATTGTATTAATGCTAGAATTTCTGCTATAAATTACGGACGGACTAATTCTCAGTTTCCTCAGTTATTTTGCTTTATTTACAGATTAAATCAAATGCTTGTTCTGACGTACTAGAGCACGTATGCGCATTCTCCAAAAACGGTGCTTTAAATCTCTTGACAAACTAAAATATATAAATGACATTTGTATATATTCGAAATAAAAAATATACATAGTATCGCGGTGCAATTTGACAAATATCATCAGTATGCAGTACGCAAGTTACAAAGTAGTGATCAGTGACTTCATCACTTTGCGGAAGAATTTCTATATCAGTAAGATTGATCCATGTGATATAATTAAATCTAGTGTATGATTAAAATGGTGAATGGGTCCAGTGACGTTTTGTTTGACCCCAAAGGAGTTTAGTAAATCTGTAAACATAGTCCTAGCTTTAGAAATTGTTTTTGTTCAGTAATTTTGTGAATTTCTGGTTTGATCATGATTAGATTTTTTTTTTTAGATCCTTTATTTTTGTTAAGCCTCACTATGCGGAATAGACAGTTTCTATAGACTGTACTACACTCACATTTCTATCAATTAAGTGGGCAGAAAACAAACTGTGATTTGAGGTTTGACTTCTAGTCATACGGTGCAAAGCATCTTGGAGATGTTCTCTGACAGATCAGCTCCGATTATGCTGGGGTGCAGGCCATCAGCACGGAAGAGCCTAGGACGCTCCCAGAAAAGATTCCAATTATTTTTAAAGAGCAGCTTCTGTTCATTACACCAAGACATTAACCATTAATTTAAAGCAAATAATCTACTGAACCTTTCATGTCCTCGTCGGTACGTCGGAAGCGGTCAGGACACGATGATCTTCGTCGCGGGCGATGTGGCTCGTACTGTCTCGATCAGGCTCCTGAAGTCCTGCTTCAGCACCTCCATCTGCCGCAGTCTGGTGTCATTCTCAGCGCCATTCAGGATTGCGGGAACCTGTGTAGCGACATCGAGAACACGAGCACCAGGAAAAAGGTGACTGCGCACCTTACCTTTGGTTTTGGTAGCGTGGACGTGGAGGACGATAGTCTCCGATGACCATGGCGTCGCGTTCTGCCTTGCGAAGAGGGGAGAAGCGGTTCCTTGTCGAGACCTCGAAGACCGGGGGGCGGCACAGGAGGAGAGGTCCTGGTCCGAGGCCTGACTCGCGTCTTCCACTGCTGAAGAACCCAAGGTCCCTGGTGTGATGGCGCCGGAGTGAACAAGGGCTGGGATGAACTTGTTCTGGGTGCTCGGGCCCTGTGCAGAGAAACACAGGGTGTAGAGGAAGCAGGAGTGTTAATATCGCACTGCAAACTTACCGAGGATTGGTGAGCATCAGCACGGGATGATGTTTCCAGTGCTGTTTGCCGCTCTCGTAGCTCGGCCTGCTTCTCGAGAAGGGTCGGAATCTGTCGTTCCATGGCCTCCAGTTCCAACTGCACTGCATGAAGCTCGAACGTGTCCTCACCTGCACACAAAGATAGAGAAACATCCGATACACTCGCCATTAGAATAGATGAAAAATAATATAGCGAGAGACTAGCGAACTAGCGATATCAAGGCAATCAAGTGTTTTTTTATATATAAAATAATGTTGGCAATGTGTTCCCCCACCGTAAAAGAAAGAGTGATGGGGTATAAATTTGATTTTTAAGATACAAAAACATGCAATTAGGAATCAGCTCGACGGAGCTCTTACTCAAACAGCGTGGCAGCAACAAATAGGAAGTGACGTCTCCCAGTAATATCTAGGGGAGATTCACATGGAGGTATGGCGATCTTCTGTTGTACAACTTCCTATATATATATATATATATATATGTCTGCAAAGATCACATCATTTTCCTAACCTAAACAACTCCTTATTTGTAATACCTCACAGTCTCATGTTGTATGCAAAGTATAAGATACAAAGGTCAACTGCAGCCTGCTTGCCAATACCTTTTGCAGGCTACGCCACTTCTACGAATTTTAGCACATTTTAATCACTTGAACTTTAAGACCTTCACACTGGTTCCCTTTAACACTTACAAAAACATACATCTTGGTTAGCTTGCATTAACACCTCTAGATATGAAAGATAAAAACATACATCTTGGTTAGTACCAGTTCCCCTTAATAATTATTGCTCAGCAACTAAAATATACATCTTGGTTAGTTTGCATGAACACCTCTAGATATGAAAGCTAAAAACATACATCTTGGTTAGTACCAGTTCCCCTTAATACTTCTTGCGCAGCAACTAAAACATACATCTTGGTTAGCTTGCATTAACACCTCTAGATATGAAAGATAAAAACATACATCTTTTCAAGCATCATTTTAAAGGTGCCCTAGAATCAAAAATTGAATTTACCTTGGCATAGTTGAATAACAAGAGATCAGTACATGGAAATGACATACAGTGAGTCTCAAACACCATTGTTTCCTCCTCGTGTAACTCTCATTTGTTTAAAAGACCTCTGAAGAACAGGCGGATCTCAACATAACACCGACTGTTACATAACAGTCGGGATCATTAATATGTACGCCCCCAATATTTGCATATGCCAGCCCATGTTCAAAGCATAACACAAGGGCAGCCAGTATTAACGTCTGGATCTGTGCACAGCCAAATCATCAGACTAGGTAAGCAAGCAAGAACAATAACGAAAAATGGAGCGCGCGATTTAAAGGGGCCGCAGCCTGAGACGGTGCATAGTCAATGATGCCCCAAAATAGGCAGTTAAATTAATTTTAAAAAATCTATGGGGTATTTTGAGCTGAAACTTCAGACACATTCAGGGGACACCTTAGACTTATATTACATCTTGAAAAAACTGGTTCTAGGGCACCTTTAACCTTTTAGCCTGTTGTGGCAAAAATAAACAACTCACCAAACTCACTGTGTAAGAAACAAACTCAGACAATTGTCTTTTAAAAATTTATTTCTTGAAAGAAAGATAAGTCAGTCATACAGGCTTGAAAGCAAGCAGAATGAAAGATTTTCTCTGGTGTTCTTATACCCCTAATCTCCAAGGCCAAATCCTCACCCTCCTTTCATGTGACAACCCTTGCTTTCTTATTTACGTCCCTTACAGTTGTCTTACTTCCCAATCAAGAATAATGAACCCAAAGGTTAAAGGTTTTCTTTACCTAAAGTTTTCCCAAATACCACACAATGGATGTTCCATATGTCAGAATACACATCTTTACCACCCAATGGATGTTTCCCATGTCAGGATACATAACTCAACCTTGTTTGTGTGTTTTAAAGGAAATTTCCACTACAAGCCCTTAAACACAATTTTCAGATTCAACCGGCGCTGAAGCTTTTGTAGTCAGCTTCAACCTCGTTTGTAATCTGTTCCAGGTCACACATAAAAGTATTCGATTGTATACCATTGTTTAATAAGCATAATCAATTTCAAATTAATTCTCTGTTGCTGTCTCAGTAATTTAAGCATCTCTTTGTCCTTCGGCTCCATCTTCATTCCTCCTACTCTTCTCTTTCTCGTCCTGTTTCTTCTTGATTTTGTCTTGTTCTTTTTGCAAACCTTGAGTGATCAAATCAACCATATCAACCCTAAGTTTCCCCTGATGAATTGGTTCTTTTGGCAGAAATTTATTACTACAGTTCATATTTGTTAGAGCCGTCTCCACGACAGTTTGCAAGAGCAGTACAAAGAACTTCACTAGTTCCTTTCTGGAGCACAGCAAAAGTGTAGTTTCACAAGACTAGGCTACTGCTGCTGCTTCTTTTTTATTTTTATTTTTTTTCTCTCTCTCTTTTTATATTCTACAAATATCTTACTAATTTTGAGCCTTTCTTTCTATAAACTCTGATCTTCAAATTTTATCTTGAAACTTATTTGCTACATTTTAATAAGATTTGTGTTTATATTTCTTAAACTTTATTTTTGACTGTTCTTGTGTAAGACTGTTCTTGTGTAACTTCTTTCCGTTATGTTATGTGCACATCATGGACACACCTAGACAAAACAAGAACTAGACCCTGGACACACTGGTACACGCGCATGAACTGAAAACATGCACATACATTTGACCTCTGTTACTTGTTACTGTATTTCTTAAAGGGGACCTTGATTATGATTTCACTTTTTTAAATTTAGTTAGTGTGTAATGTTGCTGTTTGCAGATGTTGTTTATGCTCAAAGTTATGATGCTCAAAGTTCAATGCAAAGGGAGACATTTTCTTTTACAGAAATCACTTTTTAAGGACTGCAACAAACTTCTTCCCGGGTTGGTGACATCACAAATCCTGCCCCTGGGAACATGCAACAAAGGGGGTCAGGCCATGTTGGGCTGCTTTAGAGAAGAGGAAGAGGAGTTGTTGTAGTCGAGTGTTGTTACCATGCCATCATTTTACACTGGACTGCTTCACAAACGAGGGTCAATTCAACACTGGATTTGCACAAAAGATTAACATGACGGTTAATCTAGTTGAGTTGAATCAGTTCCACAGCAACTGCATCAATTTATCCAATAACCATTCAGAAACATCCAGTTTCATTATAAAAGTTGTAACTTCTTCCTGAGTCTCTCCAACAGTGTGACTCAATTTTGAACAATGTAAGGCCCAACGCCGTTAGACGATTGTCATTTTGGCTGCGTGAGATTCTCCAGCTTTGTTGTTGTTGAGCAACCAAAATGCGATTAAATCGCAAGTTTCTGTTAAAGCTCCGCCTGCTTTCCAGAAGAGCAGCAGCTCATTTGCATTTAAAGGGATACACACAAAAATGGCTTTTTTTTTTTTTTTTTGCTCACACCCAAATGGGGGCAAATTTGACAAGCTATAATTTATCTGTGGGGGATTTTGAGCTGAAAAATCAGACATGTTCAAGCAGACTCGGTGTCTGCTTGATCATTCTCCAGGGATATCTGAGGTTGATGCACCCGTTTCCAACTGATGATTGATAGCATTGAGGCTTCAGAAAATTACCTGAAAATGAATCTAACAATTTATTTCTTATTAAAATTTGATCTCTGACATACTAATTGCTTGTCTGCTTGGATCTCACTGCATCACTCTTTAACCTCAAAATGCCATTTTCTTTTCATTGTTATTCTGTTTATATATGTGTGGCGTAATGATCAAAGTAAATTGTAGTTTCCATGGCCAAACCAGTGTAGAAGCACTGATTTACAAAGTGGTTTGAAGAGGATTTCAGTCTTGTGTTCAAGGAAGAGGTCAAAAGGTCTCAAAAGGGAGTGTGTTTTAGCTCTGGCTCTTGTCTTAATTTATGTGCATTCTTTTGACCCGTTTCTCTTGGGTTAACTGCCAAAAGTTGACAACATTGGAGAGGGCTGTCCTTAATTATAGGCCTACTAAATAGTCAATGGACAAGTAGTCAGCTCAGACTTCCATGTTCCACACTGGCATTGTCTCATTTTATGAGAAACAAATGACCGAATATCCTTCACAGATTTATTATTTTTTTTTTTTCAGGATTCTTTGGATATAGAGTTAACAAGCATTTATATGAATTGGAAATCTTTTGTAGCATCATTATAAGCTTCTTTACTGTCACTTTTGATCAATTTAATATATCCTTGAGTAAATGTATAAAACTGGGTAAAAAAAAAAACTCTTACTGAACCCAAACTTTTAAAGGGCAATGAACATTACAGGCTTTGAATTATTAAGGTATGCAAAATGATAAACTTTGGTTGTTTTTAAGCGATACATTAAAGAAGTCTACATAATATCCTTTTGATCACTTTTTGTCAGGTCTGATGTGAATATCATTTGACTTAATTTAGTATGACTCAAGACATCAAGGAAAAAAACGACGTGAGGGTAGATAAATGAGGACAGAATTTTTGGGTGAACTGTTCCTTTAAATCAAGTTACTTTTATTTGATTCTTACATCTTCAATAAGCATGTCCGTCTTACTTGCCTGCCTGTTTTAATGAGCAGGTACTGCACCTCCTCATTTTTATCTCTTTAATGAAAAGATCAAATAGATTCCAATCTCTCTGACCTCCACAGGGAACAAAGGGGATTATACCACACTGGAATGACTCAGACCACTTTAGGCTGCCCCTCATGGAGATAAGCATGCTTCACATGTATGCGCATCAGGATGACAGACAAATCAGAGATAATGTCTACCAGTCAGAAGTTCATGTAGGAATGGGAGAAATGGCAACCCAAGATGGATGTTAAGATCAGATGTTAACAGGGACTTTAACACTTGAACGACACATTTGAAGTCTCTTGGACTTTCACGTCCTGCAGGAAACAAAGAAGTTTGTCATTAACACCATCTTGCTGGTCGTTTACAGCTTGGGTAATTATGTAGGCAGTTAACTGTTTTCAGTTCATCCTGTTAAATCCTTAAACTTTGATGCAAATCTGTTATGGTTCATATAGTAGAATATGTGAGCAATATAAATATGCAATTGCTGATATTTATATTGCCAAAAAGTTAGGTTAAATTCTGATTAGTTTAATGTAAATAAATGAAACCTTTATAACCGCATAGCTGACTACTTGCATAAAATGTTTATAAATATGAGTTGTCACTCTATATCTACCGATATAATGTCTTAGTAAGATGATATTTAAATATTAAATTTTATTGTCAAACGATCAAAAATATAGATTCCATACAACAGGTTTTTTTAGTGAAGTTTTGATCATGTTAATAATATATGGACCTTTTGCATATCAAATATTATACAGTAGGCTTTATATGGATAACAAGTATTATGTATTTCTCAGCACACATATATGAAAATATGTGAATCAAAGTTCTGTTCATAGAGTTCTCCACATTTCCAAATCTGTAGATCCAGCCTCTAATTAACTTACGATGCAAAAGCGCCAGTACTTGGAATACCAGTTGGAAGACCAGTTGACTTCAGGTTCTAGAAACATCTGAATATGGTGTTCTGGGGGGGGTTTTACGTAAATGTGGATGTTTAAAGAAATTTTATTGGACACATTTATGGGATAGTGATGCAATGGGTAGATCCAAGGTCAGAAAATAAATGATAGACATATTGATTTTGAATAATAAAAATGTAAATTTTAATAAAGGAGAATTATCATGACTAATACATGAATAATACAAAGAGTTATCAATCAACTTCCAATATCGCTGAAATATTGAAGTCCAAAACATAAGTATTATCTAAGAAAAATGTTAGTTCAAATCTTAATCACAAGTTTAGTAAGATCTTAACCCAGTCTAAATATAATGTTTAGCAAAAATCTAAGTATAATTCTTAACTTAGTCTATATGCTCTTTGCCTATGGAAAGTAAAGCGAATCGAGAATAACATAGTTGTAGGCGTCTCAACATTTTGCAGGTCCAAAGTGCAGTCCTACAGTGGTACTAGGTCTTATGATGGGTTAGTTCCACTTTTTGTGGAAATTAAATATACATGTGAAAACAAAGACCTATTAAAACATACTCTTTGGCCTTTGTTCAGATTATATACATGTCTACTTCTGCAAACATTGCTTTTAAAAATATCTGTACTTTATCACCCTAGTATTTGTATATGCCAATGGAAACATTCAGACAATGGGTCTCATTCATGAAACAAGAGCAGAACGAATTTTTGTGTAAATCGTGTGTAAAGTGGTTCTGGCGTAAATTTTCAGATTCATTAAAATGTTCGTATTTTCCAAATGTTAGTTGGTACGAAAGAAATCTACACCTGCTCCCAGTCACGCATAAATAGTGCGTTTAACATCTGAACGTTTCGCTCATTAATAAGGCTGCATTTTAATTCACCTTAATAAGGTACATATTTACAGCTTTTGAAAAGATATTATATATAGTAATTACATACTATTTTTCTTTTTACTTTTGTTGTGAGAGCCAGTAATAAGCTGCGTTCACGTCACCTTATATTTACCGCTATCTTGAAATGACGTTATATTCGGAGCTGTTCACGTCCTGTTGGTCCTTGGACTGGAAATTATGCGTTTCCATGGCACCACTATCAACGCCTAATAAATCAATCTACAGCGGTCAGGTGGTATAGTGGCCACATGTTACATGTGGGAGCTTTCAGAAAACTCCCAGCTTACAAACTGTAATTACGAACTCTACGAGGACGTGAACGCTTTTTACAAGCTAGAATCTTGTAACTACAGGAATTACGAGGCCGCGTGAACGCACCTATAGCATCTGCAAACGGAGCACTTTAATCAAATAATGAATTGATTTCAATAGGGCTGGGCAAACTATGTAACTTGTTTCCTATAAAATGGCCAAAATCCTTCATTTGGTGTCATAATATGATGCCCATATATAGTTGTCAGTCGGATTTAATGGGCGGGATTTATGGTAATTGAGAAGAACGTGCACGCGCGTCCCATTTACGACTGATTGGAATTCATTAACACACACATTTCACTATCACTTCTGACGTTTACGAAGTATTTGTGAATCAGGAGGAGAGTTTTCGGGAAAGTCTTTTTACGCGCAAATCACTCACATATTTACTCGTATATTTACGAATGTTTCATGAATGAGACCCTCTGTGTGCATATGTGAGAGAAAATGTGTACATTTGCCATAAAATCATAAAAACATAAAACAGTAAATGACTGCAATATTACTGATTAAATGATTTATATACGAAAAACATCTTCATTTTCAATCGTCATCCATCAAATAGTTCACCCAAAAATGAAAACTGTCATTTATTTAACCTCAAGTTGTTCCAAACCTGTATGAATTTCTTTCTTTTGCTGAACACAAAAGAACATATTTTGAAGAATGTTTGTAACCAGACAGTGGATTGGCCCCATTGTCTTCCATAGTATTTTTTTTTTTCCACTCATCTGGGTGGCTGATTCTCCTGGAGCCTGTTCTTTTGTCATGGTCACACATCTCATATCTATACAACCCCTGCAGACACAACATTAGATAAAACATAGGCAATATCTTTTCAAGGTTGAGTCGCAGCACATCACTGGAACACAAATAAAACATTTACACACATTACTACGAATTAAATACTGGTTTGGAATAATGAGAATTATTATTATTATTATTTTTTAATAAAGAAAAATAACATGAACAGTTAAAAAAACAATTTATAATGCCTCTGATATATTATGTCAAAATCTGAGTAAATGAGTAGTAAAGTCTGAGTAAAATATTGTTTCCCAAGGGAAAAAAAATAAAAAATGCCGTTTTAGCTTTCTGGCTTAAAAAGAGCTCTCAACAAAGTTGAGTCAGTGAGGTGCAAAGTATAGTTTCTTTATAATGAAGATATGATTGATTGGATGATAAAACATAATCAAGAGGAATATTAATCTTTTTCTTCTGATCGGTTTCACCAACTACTTAAGATTCGTTGTCACGTCTTAACATATAAACATTCACACAGCAACTGAATACATTTGTCAGTCCTGTATTTGAGTCATTAATACGGTTACGTTCATTTCTAGACTCAAACCTGTTAGTAAATGTGGTTGTCAATCTCAAAAAATGACAATATGAACATAGCCACATATTGCTCCAAGGTACTAACTCTGATTCGCGACTAGCGACTAAATATTTTTTCTCAATTGTTTAAAAAGAATAAGTTGGAAGTAAAGGAAGACAAAGGATATGAAATACATGCAGAATGCAAGAAGTCTGAATTGCATGAAGTTACCTAGACCCTTCATAGGCTAGATTGAGTGACGGGGAAGTACCTGTTGAAAAGTAATTATTTTACCATTATTGGGACTTTTATAAAAGTGTTGTGAATATCTAGATGCAATGAATTTAAGGCAACCTATCTGTTAAATAATAAAAGAGGAAGTTATTGTAAATCCAACCCTTCATTATAAAGTCATTTTATTCAAACTTCTGCCTTTTGATTTGATGATTTTGACATTTATCAGATGAGGTGACACGTGATTTCGCATATGGAGAGGCGGATGCTTTGGTGAGGAGATGCCGCCTGTTGCCATGGCTACCCGATGACCTTGAGGCCGTGAGCGATGACATCCAGGAACCGTCTGACCTTTACTATGAAGTGAGTGGATTTAATCATCTTTAAAATATTAATTGCCTTGGTGGGAGTGTTTGTCTGTGTGAAATCTTATTTGGTTGTTGGCATTCCTACTTGTGATATGTCAGACTGTTTTTATGGACATCATTCTGATCCAGTTCAATCATTAAGTATCATTTTCTCTTGACATCACTGCACTTTTCTAGACGATTCTACAGGAGAACAAGGAGAAGCTTCCTGTTGACATCCAGCCTTATTGTGTTCCAGATGGAAAAGTTCTGAAGTAAGTCTGTGTTCAGTGTCAGGTATTGTCTCATTTTGGTGATTGAAACTGTAAAGTCTTTTTTCCATGTCAAAATCATTTCTGCATAAAGTGTCTATCCTTTAATTTTTTTTTTTGGTTATTATTTATTTATTTATTTATTTATTTTAACCTTTTAATCATTTGATGCATTCAGGAGATCCACGGTCAGATGATTAAATTGATTTTATTTCTTAATAAACGTTAATCAGAAAATAAATGAGAGACATAATTGATTTTGAATGATAAAAATGTAAATTTAATAAATGAAAATGATCATAATGGAATAATAAGAGTTATCAATCCACTTCTAATATCTCTGAAATATTAAAATGCAAGAGTATTCAAAGAAAAATATTAGTAGTAATTGATGCAAAACCTTGAGAAAATGAGATCCAGGCAGTTGATGACGTTGAAGAAAAATTATTTATTCATTTCAATTAAATTTAGCCTCACACAAAGACTTCAATCGATAATGAAAATATTTAATAAAACCAAAAGGTAAAATAAAAATCAGAAATCGAACATCTATGATAAGAACATTCTGAAATCTGAGTATAGTAATTTGCAAGAAAATCATTATAAATGGCACCAACGTGACAGCAAGATGTAAGTCAGAATAGCAGGAAAGGGTACCAATTGAGAGAACGAGCCAGGTTTTATGCCCTAAAATTGGGAAAAACTTACATCACCCTTCCAGGGGCCTGTACCATGAAGCTAGATTAGCTGGCTAGCCAGGTAAGTTTCAGATTAGTTTGCGCCAATCCTGGGTTTTAGGTACCATGAAAGTAACTTGACTTTTAGCGGTGTTTATCACCGTGGTAACTTTAACACACCCAACACAATAAAGTCACTCCCCCAGTTTCTCTTCCTCCAAATGAAAGGTCACTATATAGTAAAAAAAAAAATTTTACACAATGAAATTGTCTGGTTTTAATATTTTAATATCTGTATTTTAATATCTATATTTTTATTAATCAATTACACACACTCAAGTTTAGTGTAACAGTTGTTATTAAGCACTTAGTTTCAATGAATATTAATATATAGGTGTGTATATTAGGTGTAAATATACTCTTTAAAAATTACTACATGTGACCTTGTATGTTTAAGTCTCTATCGCTATATTTTATCAACTATATAAACTAACTTCACAACTTTCACTTGCACTGATAAAGACCATTTCTTTTACTTTGTCCTCTTTCACAGACAAGTATTTTCCATTAGTGTAAATGCATTTAAATTCTTAATTTTCAGCAAAAGAGTTTTGAATCACGCTGGCTGTTTGCCACCGATGTCACGGATTCATGTGCATGCGCTCCACAAACTCCGGATCAAAGTCTGAGTTGACAGAGAAAGTTGATGATCAGCATCATGGTACCAACAAAGCCAGATTGGAGTGGTTTGGTTTTGTCAACTCAAAACTAATCCTATAACCCTGAGTTTGTTCAACTACCATCTTGGTACAGGCCCCAGGTCTTGTTTGGATTGATAAAGATCAGAATGAACCATTTCTGTTGTTTTGGAGGATTTAAAGAAATTCATGACATTTGATAGTTTCCTGCTATCCAAACAGTCATTGGGTAATTGTTATGGTCTCGTGACGATTGACATTATCAAATGAAGTAAAAACACCCAAAAATAGGCCCAAAAAGGGTGGGTTATCCACCTTAATGGATCTCGATGATATGCAAAGAGCAGAAATTGAGTCACTATTGAGAAGATATCAGATGGTGACTAATTATTCAGGGGAAAAGTGGGCATCCACAAAAACCAGGCATCAACAAGTTCCTCTTTTGGCCTTCACAAACACCATTAAACCACAAGAGCTATTAATAAAGCAAATAAAAAATAATACAATTATCTCAGCATTTTGCAGGTTCAATAGATGGACAAACAAGGTATCAGCTGCTCTTTTTGTAAAAATCAGATATATCTGTGAAGACAAAGACCTATAATCCCTTGGCCTTTGATCAAACCACCCACATGTCTACTTTTGCAGACATGACCTTTTAAAAGATATTTGTACTTTAACACCTAGCATTTACATATGCCAAAGGAAACTTTCAGAAAGTGTGTACATGTGCAGCAGACTTAGAAAAACACAATAGTAATTAATGGAGCCCTAAAAGCCCTTTCGTGAGAGAAACTGTGTACATTTGCCATAGAAATCATAAAAACATAGAACAATAAATGTTCAGAGATATATTGAAATATATTGTTTCTATTAAAACATAAACATTTATCTTCTCTTCGCCTACATCATCATTATAGTCTAAGACTAAGCTGTGTTTTTGTTTAGTTGTTTGTCGTTTGATTTAATTTCTATAAATGTATTTGTTCTCTTTATAAAAAGTTGAAAATAGTGTGTTGAGGACAACATAAATACAAAACTTGGATTTTGTCAAAAGGACCCCACAATGTCATAAATTCCAGATTTTATTTGGTCATTTGGACCCCGTGTGTGTGTGTGTGTGATGATCTGGAACATGTCTCTGCATGCAAGTATTTACAGCCATTTAATGAACACCTATAAATCTTGGGTCACAGAGTGAGCAGTTGTGTTCTCTGTCTAGATATAAACATTCATTCTCCTTTAAGTCCGGGGAGGTTTAAAAAAAAAACTGCAAGGATTTAAAGGGTCACGAGACCCAAGACAGACCTTCATTTATCTTTGGAACACAAATCAAGATATTTTTGTTTAACAACACAAATCACAGAGAGTCCAGTGTTTCAAGTTTTTATGGACATGTTTTATATACTCTCCTGCTTCAACGCGAACCACCAATGTATGTGCACACATATTTCATCATGTCTTCTTCAACTGAAAAATGTGCAAATAAGGACTATACAGCAGTACATGCATCTGATCATGAATGCAATGACACAATTATTCTGATACCCACAAGACAATGTAGACCGAAAATTCAAAGAAGAATGTACTAAAAAGTAACTATGCCTTTTATTCTTTGTTAAACTATGTCATTTGTTCAGAGGTTATAATGCTTGTAAATGCAATTAAAATATTAGACCTATTCTTCCTAATATTTTAACATAGATCAATAGCTCAAAGTTATAATTCATATTTGTTGTTTCTAAGAATAATTTATCAGACACATTTGATTTGTTTGTGATAGTTGTTAGTAGTCTCTAATAATGTTTTTTAAATACTTCAAGGTGCCTCCAACTCTGTTTGTTTTTTATTTCTCCACTCATATTTTAATAATCCTTTGTCTGTATAATGAGTGTGTTGTAGATCTGTTTTATTGTGTGTTGTCCCCCTCTTCCCACTCTCTATACTCCCACTTTTCCACATTTACACCCCCATTTCAAATCAGAGGTGTGAATGACCAGAATGCTAAAACAGGGGGGGGGGGAGGTTTATGACACGTTGGATTACTAAGACTTTATTATCAGAGATACAAAGACGAGTTGGTCTGCAGAGCAACTGTAGATTAGAGTTTGTCCTGACACTCTCTTTTAAACTGTTTGTTTTCCATATGCTTTCCCCCAAAGGTGGGATCAATACAGTTCATAAACACAACACTTAATGGCAGATGAGTCTCGGCTCACCACACTCCTACAGGCCTCTGCACACAAAACATGACTGTAATAGTAGAATAACTTAACATAAATGGCTATATTCACTTTGATTTATTTATTTTCTGAAATATTCCAGTATTCACTTTTATTCCTGTATGCACAAATCAGGGTCTACGCTGAGATGAAGCAGGTTTTAGACCATCTGAAACATCCACGTTTCAAATTCACTGAAAACAAGGAAGAGGCTGACATAATCTGGGCCTTCTCCCATATCCGAGATTATCGGTGAGCACGCTCACATACACATGCACACTTCAATCCTATCCCTAGACCTAACCCTCATGCAAACCTTTTTGCAATTTTACATTTTAATTAAGACATTGCCCACAACCAAGTAAGCCAAGTAATGAACAATTTCAGGTTTTATATCCTTGTTGAGGACGTACGGTCAACACATGTTCTGCAATTTGGGCAAAACCTGACCCACACACTTTAGCCTGTCTCTCTTGGCAATTGGTGATCTATTCTTACTTTTCTTGTTTTACTTAAGTGGTTTTGTTGAGTCTTAGGAAACTGAGTGAGGAACGGCCTCACGTCCTGCTCAACCAGTTCCCCTGTGAGACAGTGCTAACCACTAAAGACTGCCTGGCATCTGTGGCACGGAGAGCCAGGGGAGGTCAGGGGGCTCTGTGGCTCCCTAAGACCTTTAATCTACAGACTGAGCTGCCTCAGTTCATCAGACATTACCAGCAAAGGCAGGAGAGGTGAGTGTCTGTGTGATCATAGTGCAGGAAAAACTCATTGGTAACTGATTGTGGTAGAAATTACTAAATGTGCCTAAGGTAAAT
Organism: Chanodichthys erythropterus; assembly: GCF_024489055.1. Lineage (NCBI taxonomy): Eukaryota > Metazoa > Chordata > Actinopteri > Cypriniformes > Xenocyprididae > Chanodichthys > Chanodichthys erythropterus. The sequence goes on from NC_090228.1 coordinate 5,522,538, forward strand.
GAGAGACGGCCGAGATTCTGCCTGAATAGAAAAATGCACACATTTATATTTAAAAATGTCATAGTTGCAGAAAATAGATTTTCTATTTAGAAAAAAATAGTTTCCCATTGTTATTCACTTCCAAAAGTCTAGACTTCTTAATCATGTGACAGATCTAATTAAAGCATACTCTTGTTCCCTTTCCTTCTGTGTTGTCAGATATACTTTTGAACTTCCCAAAACATAGTACTTTGCAAAATATCAGATTTCAACATGAGCATAAAATTTATAATCTGCATGAAACGGAAGTTGCGATAGATATGAAAAGACTGAGTGAAATGGCTTCTTGAACAAGAAAAATATGTCGGGAACTCTCCAATGGGGAATTGGTTGGATTGGATGGATATGGTTTTCGTTTGCTGTGATTTCATGTGAGTGACAGGTTGAGAAGAGATGATGCTACAAGAGGGGAGGAAGTTATTTTGATTTAAAGATTATGAGGGCATGTGACTAAATTAAATTAAAAATAATGGTGTGCATGGATAAATAGTTTATAATAAATACCGGAATATTCCAATAAAAAAATAACTATAAAAAAATGCTAGAATTTTCTATTTTGATTTCATTGTGACTTCAAGAGTTTCCGGTATAATATTTTCCTATAGTAAACTATGGTAGTAGCTAATTTCTGTCATTGTAAAAAATACTGGATGATCAGCCAGTCTTTTCCCACAAACTTTGCTTTGTTCCATCCGTGCTATCCAGATCGATTCCCATGTACATAGGAGGAATAAAACACAGGCAGTGGTATGCTTCACATCTTTGATACGTATCAGTCTTTCACAAGCACATTCTGCAGAAAATGTTCTCCACCCTCTTCTACAGTTTCTCCATGTCATATATGTAGATGTTTTTACCTGTTTACAAGGCTGAAACTGTCGTGGTAAATGTTGTGACGTCTCAGTGTCCCTTCAGTTCTGGTCTCAGAGTCGAAGTTCCAGGTCTCTGAAGCGTTAATTTTGTCGTCAAGCAACAGAGTGAAATGCCAGCTCTTCTGAATTTGTCTCTGGCTAGGGAGCAGTTCTTACATTTTTCTTATCTGTTATTTTCCAAAAAAAGTGGCATAATACCATTCTCTGGGAAGATTCACCCCTCCAGTTTTTCCCACAACTAAATTCTAAATTTTTTGCCTTATTCCCTAATTCTGCCAATTGATGGTCAACCCTTTCTCATAGGCAAAATGTAGCATTGTAACAAAGATAATCAACACTCCCCAGAGGCAAGAAGACTTCACGTCATTTCATAGCCACCTGCTGTCTACTGGAAAAATCCAAGCAAAATAGTGGCCAAGCTAACTTCTCAGATACATTTGACCCTTGTAATTACAGTCACATAGGCCGTAATATAAGCAAAATAATTGTAAAAGTTTTTTATAATATTCCCCAACATTTAATTTTCTTTCCACAATTTCTATACACTGTTTTTAAAGAAAACATTTCATTCTTCATCAAGGAATTTCCCTCACTGGATACAAAGCAAATGAACATTATAAACCTCTTTTAGTCTAATATGACATTCTGCATAAAGGATGGTCCTAAAATTAAGTTAAAAAAACATCAAGCTTATGTATTGTCTATTATTGTTTGTAGTGTATAATGTTTGTCAATGATAATTTCAGAGGACTGGAAAACCACTGGATCTGCAAACCTTGGAACCTGGCCCGCGGTCTGGACACACACATCACGAACAACCTCAACTACATAATCAGACAGCGAGAGAGCACCCCAAAGGTATAAAAACTGTTAGTTGGTGTGACCTTTTATCTTACACCTTTAACCCCATGATTATTCAGGTAGGGTAAGGATAGACAAATCTAGCCTAAACCATAACATTCCTGCCAGCAGGTTGAAGTACTTCAGGAATGCCGTAGGTTTGTTCTTTTCTAAGGCTCGGTTTGTAGTTATAAGTAAAGTCTCACAGAAGGCAATTGTAACAATAAAAACACTTATTTTATTGGTTACAATACAAAACAGTCCATGCAAAATGCAAGTTAAAATCAGCTAAACTCTTACTCATCAACATTGTTGCAAAGTAACTAGTAGTGTAACTAACTACTAGTAAATTTTCAGTAAAATTACGGTTACCTTCCATAAAACCGCTTGTTATTTAGTTACTTTTGATGCCTCAACCCTTAGTGATGTGATATCTAACCATCCATAATTCCTAGATTTATTTTAGCCAGGCACATGAAGTCACCAGTGCAGCAGGCAAGAATGGAATATGCAGAAGCTTGTATTCAGAGGAAAGAAATATTGCCATTACATTGATTTTGTCAGTAGAAAAAATGATCTGAATGCCATTGTGGTATTATTTTACTCTGGCATTACATGGATGCTGTTGTATTTGTTATCCCCTTCAACCTCCAATTAATCAAATACACATCCCTACAATCCTTGACTGCATCAAAAGATTTGGTCTTACCTTGTGTTAGGTTTTTGCTCCTAATTCGTGCCTCATCCCAGACCTCTTATTTGGCAATTGAATGAGCAATCACGCAGCGCTGAGGGAGAATATAGTCTCATTTTATTGATAAGAAAAGAGAGAATATATAGAAAGAGTACAAGGGGTGTAGTATAGTTTCAGCCAATGAGAAAGAGAAAACATAATATAGCTTATGTTATAGGAATGTGATACATATGGAAAAACAAGTCTAAATATGGTCATCTACTGGTCAGGTACCCTTGAGGTCCCTTAAAATCCCAAGGACCTTCTCCTATTCTGGAAATACAGAACGCAGGGATCATTCCCTGTCTCACATTCACTCCTAGTAGAGCCTTATATGGAAATGGTTCTGGTACATAGAAAACCATATGTTAAAACATAGAATACAGCTTTGACAGAGGAAAAAGGAGCCTCTATCCACATACTTTCAATGCTGAGACCAACATAAAATCTATCACCTTGCATCGAGAGCGTTGTATGATGATTAGAGGTTTCAAGGTGGAGTCCACACCAGCTCAGTCAGGGTCCGATGCTCTTGAGGCTAATTTAATGAGTAAATTACAGGTATTGATAATAGTTTATGTATAATTATTTTCACTCTGACTTGTTTAGAGAGGTTTATGAATCACCAAATACAATGGTTTCGTTTTAATAACATGATACAGAATAAAAATACAAAAAACATAAAAACAAGAGTCTTCACCCGAGGTATGGCGATCTTCTGTTGTACAATTTCCTATAGGAAATTGTACAACAGAAGATATATATACATTATATATATATAATATAGGAAATTGTACAACAGAAGATCGCCATACCACAGGTGATGGATGTTTGTGTGTATATAATATATATGCATTAACACCTCTAGATATGAAAGATAAAAACATACATCTTGGTTAGTTTGCATGAACACCTTGTTGTGGCAAAAATTGACAGCAACTCACTGTGTAAGAAACAAACTCCGACCCAAGAGCCTTTTAACGTTTTATTTCTTGCAAGCTTCATGACAGCTTCACTTGGAAACCACAGATTGTAAGAATCACACAATCCTTTTCCTAGGCACCTTTATACTTCTCCTTAACTCTTCAAGGTTAAACTTTCCCTTCCATATATGGTCATTCTGACCCTTTGTTCCTCCACGTATGTCACTTAAATATATTATTTTTCATATCTTAAAGATGTTCTTTCAAAGATCATATCTCTGTCAGGGGTATCTCTTAAAGATCTTAGGTCTGTGTTACCCAAGACCACTTATATCTTTTACGTCAAAGTCTAACCCACCCCAGGTGTACATCTCCCAGATAAGGTTTGTGTTTCTGAAGATACATAACACATTACTTAGAAATATGAGTACTACTTAGAAATTTTAAAATTTCCACAACAACATCTAGATATGAAAGCTAAAAACATACATCTTGGTTAGTTTGCATTAACACCTATAGATATAAAAGATAAAAACATACATCTTGGTTAGTTTGCATGAACACCTCTAGATATGAAAGATAAAGACATACATTTTGGTTAGTTTGCATGAACACCTCTAGATATGAAAGATAAAAACATACATCTTGGTTAGTTTGCATTAACACCTATAGATATGAAAGCTAAAAACATACATCTTGGTTAGTTTGCATTAACACCTATAGATATGAAAGATAAAAACATACATCTTGGTTAGTTTGCATTAACACCTATAGATATGAAAGATAAAAACATACATCTTGGTTAGTTTGCATGAACACCTCTAGATATGAAAGATAAAGACATACATTTTGGTTAGTTTGCATGAACACCTCTAGATATGAAAGATAAAAACATACATCTTGGTTAGTTTGCATGAACACCTCATGAAAGATAAAGACATACATCTTGGTTAGTTTGCATGAACACCTCTAGATATGAAAGATAAAAACATACATCGTGGTTAGTTTGCATGAACACCTCTATATATGAAAGATAAAGACATACATCTTGGTTAGTTTGCATGAACACCTCATGAAAGATAAAGACATACATCTTGGTTAGTTTGCATGAACACCTCTAGATATGAAAGATAAAAACATATGTCTTTTCAAACATCATTTTAACCTTTTAGCCCTTAAACACAATTTTCAGATTCAACCGGCACTGAAGCTTTTGTAGTCAAAGCTTCAACCTCGTTTGTAATCTGTTCCAGGTCACACATAAAAGTATTCAACGTATATGATTGTTTAATAAGCATAATCAATTTCAAATTCTCTGTTGCTGTCTCAGTATTTTAAGCATTTATTCCTCCCACTCTAGTGGTTGTTCTTCTCTTTCTCATCCTGTTTCTTCTTGACTTCTTGGTCTTGTTTTTTTTTTGCAAACCTTGAGTGATCAAATCAACCATATCAACCCTAAGTTCCCTCTGATGAATTGGTTCTTTTGGCAGAAATTTATTAGTACTGTTCATATTTGTCAGAGCCGTCTCCACGACAATGGCCACCCACATCCATCTTGATCCCGATATAAATGATATTACTATAATTTAAAAATATTTTTGGAAAGCGAAAAATTCTTACAAACTGATGCAATTAGGATGCAAGGTCAAATGTTTAAATTGATTTTATTGCTTAACAATTTATAATCAGAAAATAAATCATAGAAATTAATTTTTAATTAAAAAAAGTGTAAATTTAATAAATGACAATTATCATAACAGAATAATACAAACAATTACCGATCAACTTCCAGTATCTCTGATAATACTTGTATGTCAATCTCCAATATTTCAAAGTAAAATGTTAGTAAAAATCTTAATCAACTAGTAATCTTCATCCAATCCAATTATGTTAATCAGTTTAAGTTTAAGTATAAATCTATGTCTAACTATGTAAGTCACTATCGAAAGATATCAAATAGTGACTGAAAATACAGAAGCAGGGCCCTTTTTTATACCCAAAACCCAGACATCATTAAACCACAAAAGCTATTGAAGTGAATCAAAAATAATATAGCTGTCTCTTCACTTCGCTAGTACAAAGTACAGTTTGACAAAGTCAGATGAACAAACGAGGTATCAGTTCCTCATTCCGTGGAAATCGGATATATCTGTGAAGAAAAAGACCTATTACAATGTATTTTGGCCCTTGTACTGGCTACGTATCTAATTTTTGTAGACATGACCTTTCAAAAGATATTGGTACTTTAAAGGTGCCCTAGAATTAAAAATTGAATTTACCCCTGCATAGTTGAATAACAAGAATTCAGTACATAGAAAAGACATACATTGAGTTTCAAACTTCATTGTTTCCTCCTTCTTTATATAAATCTCATTTGTTTAAAAGACCTCCGAAGAACAGGCAAATCTCAACATAACACCGAATGTTACGTAACAGTCGGGGTGTACGCCCCCAATATGAGCTCGATGGGCAGGGAGCACAAGATTTAAAGGGCCAGCAGCCCTGAATCGGTGCATAGTTAATGATGCCCCAAAATAGGCAGTTAAAAAAATGTATTTTAAAAAATCTGAGGTATTTTGAGCTGAAACTTCAGAAACATTCAGGCGACACCTTAGACTTATATTATATCTTGAAAAAAAAAAAAAAACGTTCGATGGCACCTTTTAACACCCTAGCATTTACATATGGCAAAAAAAGCTTTCAGAAAATGTGTACGTGCACAGCAGCTTTTTAGAAAAACATACCAGTCAGCAACGAAGCCCTCGAAAGGCCTTTTCATAAGAAAAAGTGTACATTTGCCATAAAATCATAAAAAATAAAACAATAAATGATTACAGTATATTTGGTTAAATTATTGATTATATCAAGAAAAACATATTTTCTTTTTTTCCCAATCTGGATCCATCACAAACTTATGTGATTTCTTTTAATAAAATACATTATAAAATATAAATGTGATTTATTTTAATAAAATACATTATAAAATATAATCATATATGGTTAATAGAGAAATTATAGCTACAATTAGCTTCAAGCTACACATGACAATGAGATTAATACAACACTTTTACTTAAAAGTCTTTTACTTAAAAGTTAAAACACTTTGACTATCAGTCACTGTTTGTTATAACTTCTGACTGCAATCCAATGCGGATTTTGGTCAAATGATGAGGCGGAAATTTTGTTAGTAACATTTTAGAAGAATTTTATGTGGAAGATACACAATTACAACTTCTGTGGGGTGTGAAGGAAAAAGTAATATAATTAGTAGTATAACTAATTACTGTTGCCAGAAAGTAATAAGTAAAGTAATAATAGTATTTTTGAAAGGAGTAACTAGCAATAAATAACAATAAGCAACAACAATAAATTAAATTTTTTGAGTAACAAGCCCAACACTGCTTATCAATTCCGCAATGTCCTGTATGATCCAATCTTCCCTCTGCAAGCTTATCAGTCTCTGCAACTCATGCTAATAAGTGGATGTTCTTCCTCTGTTGCTTATGCTGCTGTCTTCTTCTAGCCCTCTTCCTCTTCTTCGCTGTAGTCTTTGCCTGGCTCACCTCCGCTTGAGGTTGCAACACTTTCTCTTCACCTCTGTGTGTACCCTTTTGTTAACCTATGTGGTTGGTTACTAAAGCATGAAACTCAGGAACCTAACTTTCACAACTGTTGCTTAATCATTCTAACTTATAATTAACAAATGAAGTACTGCAGGTACTCCGTTTCATAATCATTTAAGTATTTTTATATTCAAGCATTTATGGCATTACCTTAAAAGCAAGCAAATAACAAATTTGAAACAGGTAAATATCAATATCCAAAACAATAAACACACAATACTGCCAATTATATCACTTTCTGCGCTCACAGAATTACTTAGAAAGTGCAGCTTGAGAGTTGTCACAATGAACATTTGGTCAACATTTGCTCACCCTCATGTTGTTACAAGAGTGAGGGCAGGGGTGCAGGAGACATTTTCAAAGTGGGGGGGGGCAAAAGCCCAGATGGTAAGATCAGATTTCCAGATACCAGACCACCACCATCACATATTAAACTTGCCTGATTATTAACCTCCTAAGCACTGGGACCATTTTGGGGATTTCTGCCTGGATTTGGCCCTACTCAAATTGAAAAGCTTCTCATACAAAATCTTGGTGAGAGTCCTTTTTATTTTGCCACAACGTTGACATATGTCCATGCAAACGCTGAGTTCTGGACATGATTTATATACCATCGACATGTCCACGGAAAACGCTAGCATGCTTTGATCGATGGTTTGGATATCGCATTTCCTGTTTTGTACATCAGCGACAAAACAGTTGATTATTTACGAACGAAAGCTCACAGAAATGTTAAAATGGTCTCATTTGAAAGAAAATATCCTAAGCCAAAAGATGATATAAACTTTGTAGCTGTTTGTGGTTCACTGAAGCAGCCTTTTATTACAAGTGCGGGGGTCGATTGCTGTCTTTTCAAAACTGCAGGGGTCATGTATACTGTCATATTTATATTCCCCCTAAATAACTAATTACTCCAACACACATCTACACAATCCACTCAAATCAAAAGATTCAGATTGTTCAGATTGAGAGCACTGCCTGTTGGTTAGAAATGTCAAAGGATAGTCCAGCCATGCTCAGTTCAGGTCCAGATTAACACCCCTAGATACAGGTTGACCTTGAGACGAATTCATCTTAGGCCATCTGATTTGTTTTTGCTGTGAAGCATAAAATACATCTTTTTGATGGCAATTTGCCGTTTGTGGTTTCAACACCTTGCTATTTGCAAAGCGAGAGATACATACATTTTGCTCTACTTCTTACATCTACTTAATCTAACTGCGAGGGACACCTGTTTCCTTTACGCCTTGTTTCTTTGGAATCTACAGGATGTCAGTCACCAACAGCGCTGAGGCCCCACTGTAGTTAGAAGCCCTGAGGCCCCAATGTGGTTAGAGCCACTGAGGCCCTACTGTGGTTAGAACCTCAACCTTGTCCGTTAGTTTCCAATTCAGCTTCAAAATTAGTCTGTTCAAACAATTGTTTTACAAGTCTTTTGTTTAATCTCATTAAAAAAAAAAAGAAAAATTACTGCAAAGAGTAGCTCCTAGTGTCAAAATTCTAAGAAAATTCTTAGAAATATGTGCATTTCCTCTTAAAATTAATTAAAAATCCTAGTATGGAAAAAAGTAATTCCAAAAGCATAACCCTTTAAAAGAGGTCTTAAGGTCCATTTAAAAGAGGTCTTAAGGTTCAAAATTGTTAGGAGTACAAACGAGGACTTTTAAGATGCTTAAGAGTTTCTTTAGCAGCGGATAAAATGGATGAAACATGAAGATGGAGAAGAAATGTGTTTCACGCAATGCATGACAGTGAGTTAATTAGACACTACACATTAGATCATGCAGGGATCATGTTTGCGACCAATTTTATTAGAGACACGCTAACATCTCCAACAGCGCAGAAACGTCATAGCGCCCAAAAAGTAATCACTACGTTAATATATTTGACAACTGGAAAAATGCAACTATGCAGCAGTGATGATTTGGGTCTGTCACAACCTTCTATAAGCAAACTGATCACACAGTTCAGAACCTGTTATTGTGTTCCTGTTCATTTCCTATCCAGTATGTTAAGTATGACATTAACAGCATGGTAAATGAAAAATAAAAGGGCAAAACAGAAAAAAAAATTTGCTGACCGCACACTGAATTCAAAAAAGACTGAAGAGGTCTAGAAAGTACAAAATTTATATTTTATAAATTGCATGGTGCAATAAAAACAAAAGGGCATGAGCAGATGTTTCAGCAGATTGCTATCCTTAGTGCTCAATATGCAACAAACAATCACCCTCTTTGTGTTTAGCACTGAGGATAGCAATCTGCTGAAACGTCTGCTCATGCTCTTTTGTTTTTAATTCACCTGCACTTTGCACTTTATTGCACCATGCAATTTATAAAATAAATTTTGTACTTTCTAGACCTCTTCAGGTTTTTTTGGATTCAGTGTGCGGTCAGCTATTTTTTTCTGTTTTGCTCAAGTATTTTCATGGATCTACGCACATGAAGGAAAAGGAACTTTTTGTCAATTGAGAGCACAACAGTTTCCTCTGATCCTCTGATGGAAAAAAAAAAAAAAAAAAATGTATATAGACATACTGTATATTGTGTGTGCGTGTGTGAGTACAGTAAAACTAAACCGATCAGGTATAATGTTTATATTAGGCAGCAAGTGAACATTTTGTCCTCAAAGTTGATGTGTTAGAAGCAGGAAAAATGGGCATAAGGATTTGAGCGAGTTTGACAAGGGACAAATTGTGATGGTTAGATGATTGGGTCAGAGCATCTCCAAAACTGCAGCTCTTATGGGGTGTTCCCGGTCTGCAGAGGTCCGTATCTATCAAACGTGGCCCAAGGAAGGAACGGTGGTGAACCGGTGACAGGGTCATGGATGGTCAAGGCTCATTGATGCTTGTGGGGAGCGAAGGCTGGCTCGTGTGGTCCGATCCAACAGACGAGCTCCTGTAGCTCAAATTGCTCAATAAGTTAATGTTGGTTCTGATAGAAAGGTGTCAGAATACACAGTGTGTCGCAGTTTATTGCATATGGGGTGCATAGACCAGTCATGGTGCCCATGCTGACCACTGTCCTTTGCCGAAAGTGCCAACAGTGCTGGTGAATATCAGAACTGGACCACGGAGCAATGGAAGAAGGTGGCCTGGTCTGATGAATCACATGGATGGACGGGTATGTGTGCATCACTTACCTGGGGAACACATGGCACCAGGATGCACTATGGGAAGAAGGCAATCCAAAGGAGGCAGTGTGATGCCTTGGGCAATGTTCTGCTGTGAAACCTCGGATTCTGCCATCCATGTGGATGTTACTTTGACATGTACCACCTACCTAAGCATTGTTGCAGACCATGTACACCCTTTCCTGGAAACTGTATTCCCTGGTCGCTGTGGCCTCTTTCAGCAGGATAATGCGCCCTGCCACAAAGCAAAAATGGTTCAGTAATGGTTTGAGGAGCACAACAAGGAGTTTGAGGTGTCGACTTGGCCTCCAAATTCCCCATATCTCAATCCAATCGAGCAACTGTGGGATGTGCTGAACAAACAAGTCTGATCCATGGATTCTCCACCTTGCAACTTACAGGACTTCAAGGATCTACTGCTAACATCTTAGTGCATGCCTCAATGGGTCAGCGCTTTTTTTTTACACTTTACCTAAAAGAGATCATCTTTTTTTTTCCTTTTTGGACAACAAACCAATCACAGTCTTTAAAAGACTATATAATACGTAGCAGTTGCTCTCAGATTTGTTAAGCTTAAGCTAAGACTCCTACGTAGAAGTTAAGCTAAATTAGGATCTTTCTGAGAAGATTCTTACAAGCTTTAAGAATACTGGCCCTGCTGTGTAATTAATCGCATCATCTCCCTTCCTTCTCCTGGTTGCGTTTCGTCCCTCTTAATTTTTGTCCTGTTTCCTCTGAAGACTTTGTGTGATGAAATCATTCATATCCATTTTAAGTTCACCCAGTGATTCCTGATGGTCTTTTGTCAGGAATCCTGTTAATAGGGATTTGTTGGGAGAGGGGGATTCATTAGGAGAATGCACTTCATTTATTGGGGGGGTGTCAATGGAGTAATGTGTAATGGAGTCTGCTGATATGTTAGATTTTTCCTCCGCTGAACAATTGGCATGTTGTTAATCAGAAGAACCATCCATTAAACACACCGTCAAATTAAATTTGTCGCAGTCCATTGAAAGCGCATCACAAAAAGATTGCCTGTTGTGCTCCAGAAAAGAAGGCTTGTAGTCTGTCATGGGGTGGCTGGGGTCCCACTAAGGAGCTCCCTGGAGGCATAGTCTGTTACATGCATTACAGAACAATTAACAATCCTTCAGGCAGACCAAGCTCTTCAGGGTTAAATGTCTTTCGGACCTTGCTTGAATGCAGGGCCTCAACTATCTCCACTGCACTGAACTAAAATGACTCCTTCCCACAGACCCGAGGAAGAATTAATTACTACACCCTTATTGCAGAATAATGAAATCACAACATAAAATCAGCTATGCAAAAAGTTTTTGCCATGCTATTCCTTTTTATAATAGTATCATTTGTCTGAAAATTGTTCTTCCCTTGTCGCCTACCCTGTTTTTTTCCTCTGCAATCTTTGACGACATTGTTTTTGCTTGTGGTTTTCTCGCTTCATTTTTACCTTCTTGTGCCCTTTCAGCAACCTTTGTAGAAGCTGGAAACATTTATAAAACTAGACTGACATGCAAATATGCATTTCTTTAAGCCAATAACACTTTTTTTATAGTATGATTGAAGCATTTCTTACATAAATTAAAACCACTTCTTTTGTTTAGATCAAAAAGTCATCTTTCATAGCAAACCTTATTCCATGTTTTCTAGATTTGCTCTTAGATAAGTTGTGTGTGCTAATTGGAAATTAATGCTTTATTTAGAAAGTATGCATTAAACGCACAGTATGTAAGTGTCTAGAGGTCGCTTATTCAAAACAATAACAAAGATGTAGCTTGTTGACGCAGTGACAGACGGAGTAATCATGGCGACATCTATGGTGACAGAACCTGCTGCAAACAATAATGAATATTTGTGGTCTCTTACAAATGTGCAAAACAAAAAATTATGGCTTGCTAGATGCTCTCATAGATCATCGGCTTTGACGCTACGACTTCTACTTCCTCATTTTTTTTCTGGAATCACACTGCTTTTCCTTGTTTTCTACTGACAACTGAGGGCAGGGGGTATATGACGCAGTTAATCACTGAATTTTACTTAAAATTGCGGGGTTTTTTTATGGGAAACATTTAGGATAATGCAAGTACACAAGCCAAAAAATATATAACATTGTTCTTGTGGCTTTTGGATATTTTAATGTAAAAATCAAAATTATGCCTTACATTATTGTTGTAGAAATTCTCAATACTAATACAACCTACTAATTTGACTTTTCCACCACTGACAATTTTATATATGTATATATACAGTCATGGCCAAAATTGTTGGTACCCTTGATAAATCATTTTTGATAAATAATCAAAGATGACTGTAAAAAAGTCTGCATTGTTTATCCTTTTGATCTTTAATTCATAAAATTAGCAAAAATCTAACCATTCATTGAAGGAAAAGAATTGAAAGTGGGGGAAAAATCACATTATGAAATGAATGTTTTTCTCCAAAACACGTTGGCCACAATTATTGGCACCCTTTTATTAATTTCTTTTTTCCAAGATAACAGCTCTGAGTCTTAACCTATAATGCCTGATGAGTTTGGAGAACACCTGACAAGAGATCAGATGCCATTCCTTCAGAATCTCTCCAGATCCTTCAGATTCCCAGCTCCATTTTGGTGCTGCTTCTCTTCAGTTCACTCCACTCATTTTCTATAGGGTTCAGGTCAGGGGACTGGGACCACCATGGCAGAAGCTTCATTTTGTTCTCAGTGACGCATTTTTGTGCTAGTTTTGATGTTTGTTTTGGATCATTGTCCTAATGGAAGAATCAACCATGGCCCATTATAAGATTTCTAGCAGAAGCAGTCAGGTTTTGATTTTTATCTGATGGCATTTGACAGAATCCATGATACCATGTATCTGAACAAGATGTTCAGGACCTCTAGCAGAAAAATAGGCCCAAAACCTTAAAGATCCAGCAGTATATTTATCCGTGGGCATGGGGTACTTTTTATCGGTGTGTGCACCAAACCCATCTGGTGGGTTTGCTGCCAAAAAACTCTTTTAATTTAATCTGACCATAGAAGCTGGTCCCGTTTGAAGTTTCCTGTCTTGTTTGACAACTGAGAGCAGAGGATATTTCTTGAAACCCTCCCGAACAACTTGTGGGGATGTAGGTGCTGCTTGATAATTTGTTTAGGCTTTCTGAGACTCAAGACTCAACTAATTTCTGCAATTCTAAAGCGGTGTTCCTTGGAGAGTCTTTGTCCACTTTCCTCCTCACCGCGCATTAGGGCGATTTAGACACTCGTCCACTTCCAGGCAGATTTGCAACATCTTTAGTTGATTGGAACTTCTTAATTATTGCCCTGATGGTGGAAATGGGGACTTTCAGTGCTTTAGGTATTTTCTTACAGCCGCTTTCTATTTTGTGAAGCTCAACAATCTTTTGCTGCATATCAGAACTATATTCTTTGGTTTTTCTCATTTTGATGAATGATTAAGGGAATTTGGCCCTTGTGTTTCCTCATGTTTATACTCCTGTAGAACAGGAAGTCATGGCTGGACAATTTCATACTCCTAGTCACCCTGGTGTGCTAAAAAATGTAAATATGAATGGGAATATACTTCAGAGATATTTTACTCATAAAAAATTCTAGGGGTGCCAATAATTGCGGCCAACGTGTTTTGGAGAAAAACATTTCTTTCATAATGTAATTTCCCCCCCACTTTCAATTCTTTACCTTCAATGAAAGGTTAGATTTTTGCTAATTTTATGAATTAAAGATCAAAAGGATAAACATTGCAGATTTATTTTTAGAGTCATCTTTGATCATATTTATCAAGGGTGCCAACAATTTTGTCCATGGTTCAATATAATATAATATAATATAATATAATATAATATAATATAATATAATATAATATAATATAATATAATATAATATAATATAATATAATATAATATAATATAATATAATATAATATAATATAATATAATATAATATAATATAATATAATATAATATAGTGTGTGTGTGTGTGTGTGTGTGTGTGTGTGTGTTTTCTTAAAATTGCCTAAATGGTACACATTTGCTGGAAAAGACTGCATGTTTTTTTAAATAGTGTTCTATTTCAAAATGATGTATGATGACGATCTTAAGAATTCTCTTAAACGTGTCGAAACCACAATCGCTTATCTGCTCTAAATGGCTACAATTTGCCAGGGTAACCCTGACTTTTAGTATATATCATAAGGTGATAAATTGATAAGTGCTAACATAGGAAGAACACTACAAAATGCACATTTAGTGGAAATGTTACACGCTTGAGCAAAACAGGCACTATTTTTTTTTAAACAATCACTCCAAAATTAGTAAGAAAAAAGTATTTGATTCCATTTTTTGTACAGCAAATTGTCAGAGTAAGCTGTGAGGAAATAATTACTAAAAAGGTCAGATGTATCTGAGAAAGTATTGTGGCCCACTGAGCAGTGGTTGTAAAGTTAGGGGATTTCCATCAAACAACAGATGAAAATATATCAGCTGGCAGGATGTCCTGTTAAGTCATGAAAGGGCATCTGGAGGTCTCAAGCAAAGGGCCAATTGTCCATTGATACCTTCACACAGAACACTAGCACACATGCACAGATACACATGATTTATAGCTTCTTCGAGGCTGAAGTTGGCCCAGGCTCCAACTAAGAACAGGAAAGTTTCTTAAAACATACTGTACGTTCATAAGTTGTTGTGTGAACTGAAAATTTCAAAGCTCAACTGTAAGTGAATGTGGTTGTCGATTCCAAAAACTGATGGTGTGAACAAAGTGTCTGCTGTACATGTCTTTTCTGTACATGGCCCCATTTTTGGCCCGCAACAGCATTGCAACAGCAATGATATCTGATGACATTAAGACATGTTCATTCACACCCATCATTGCTTAACCTGTTTGTGTCTCTCTCAGGTGGTGAGTAAGTATTTGGAGGATCCTGTGTTGTTTCACCGAGAAGAGGTGGGCATGGTGAAGTTTGACATCCGCTACATGGTGCTGCTGCGCTCTGTGGAACCTCTGCGTCTCTATGCATACAATGTCTTCTGGCTGCGTTTTGCTAACAAGTAAACCACATTCCACATCCTTTATCTGAAAACACTGTTCAGAGCAAATCAAAGAAATGTCATGTGGCTAAGTATATTATTGTAATTGAAATAATAGTTCAAAAACCAGGTCACCTAAAGGTCAGGCAAACAGAACTGAATATCCTGTTGCTCACCATGTGTTGCTAATTACCAACTGGAATTTTGCTTGATGAATGAGAAAACATGAGTATGAAAGTATATTTGAAAATAAGAATGTGATATTTGATTGTTTGCACTTTTGGTTCGTCATGTTATCATCAAACCTGTTTCTATGCATTAACATTAATTATACAACACTGTGTCTGCATGTTTTCATACATCCCTGCTTGTCTTTCTGTCCAGACCTTTCTCGCTGGATCACTTTGATGACTATCAGAAGCACTACACAGTGATGAACTACGCCGAAGATGTGCAGCTCAAACAAGTACAAAAACTCTGCTTAGGTTGTATGCTTAAGTCTGTAGAGTTGATCTCAGATGACAGATATTTTTGTTTCTCATCAGATTCACTATGATGAATTTATCCCCATGTTTGAGAGCCAGTATCCTCAGTATCCATGGAAACAAGTAGAGGTATTGCTTTGTGTACTTCAAATTTTCCATACAGTGGTCTCCATTTTCTCTGGGTTGAATAAACTGTTCTTTGTGGTGGTGTTTTTTTTCTTTTCTCTTTTCTTCCAAAAGGTCTTCTGCTGTGTAGAGCATCATTGTTCGTACACAGATCTCTCACTTCTCTCTATTTGTATCCTACACAGTATTCCCACTTCAGGTTTCACTTTCTAAATCTGTCTGAATGTATTAATGCCCCCCTGCAGTCAATATATCTCATATTTGATAATCACAATCACACATCTAAATGTTTTTTTCCTGAGAAAATAATTTCTTCATGCTTTAAAATATCTTGACTGTAACTCTACACCCTTGCTTTCAAATTATATGTAAATAAATATGCAAATTAGCCACATTTCCACTGTTAGGCCAAAAGCAAGCACGCTAGTGTGTGCCAGCACCAGTCCCGTTTCCACCGTCACTTCCAGGGCTTGATTGGGTCTTGATTGGCTCTATCCTCAGGGCTAATGGCCCCATTTTTGGCCCGCCGAATAACTTAAAGTGGGCCAATCATGGCTTGACAAGTTGTCATGAACAAAGGCAGGGTTTATCTGAGTCAGGAAAGGCTCAGCACAGCTGCTCATTTCCCATGTTATCAGATCAGGCTATCAGCTAACCTCAACATTTAAGACATTTCAAACAATTTTCAGCTCAAAACTCACTTTGAGTACGGAGGTCCCAAAGGGACATGGTGTTGGGGGAAAAAATTAGATGGTAGGGAAAATGAGAAGTTATTGCTTTTGCATTTACATGTAAAACCTTTGCGTTTGCTCACAAAACCTTTGTGTTCTCCGTGCAAAACCTCTGCGTTTCCCAAAAAAGTATGCGTTCACTCCCAAAACCTTTGCGTTCCCCAAGAAACTTTGTCTTTGTGTACAAAACTTATTGAGCTTTTTGCGAGTAAACATCAAGATTCTCGGCAGAACGCAAACGTTTTTATTCCTCCATCTCAGTTTTTTGAGACACCAGCAAGTGTTTGAATTAACTTCCGATTGGGATTCTGGTCACTGTATGATGCAGAAATATGCGATTCTAAAAGCTATTTATGCCAACCATTGCAACATTAAGGAAATTATTGGATTATGGAAAATACCAGAGACCACTTGAAGAACTTACATATATGGTTATACATATATTAAATATAAAACAACATGTATGATTATAATTGTGTATTTATTTGGTTTCATGTGCTCACTCTGAGACACAAGACGATTGCAGCAACTTGCATTTTTATTACAGGTATGTTCCACCAATTATCCCTGGAAGTGACTAGTTTGTTCTCTTGAAAGGCTGCTTTATTAGCAAATGCAATATTCCAATATTGCACAAGATAAAATTTGCAATTTGAATTGGAAACACGCCAGTGGTTTCGCCTTCCACCTTGCTGGCATCAGAGAGGAAGAGAAACATGCACAAATCTCCCTCAAGGCAAACTTGCTCCAGACAGTTGCTATTATCAGCCTGTTCCCAAAACAGTAATGATTCTGGTGAACTTTCACTTCAATAGAATATGGGATTAACTTCTTCAACAGGGAAGAGACTAGAGAGCAGTCTCTCTGACCTATGTGACCTTAAGCACTTAAATCACCAGTGAACGTGAGAATATGTGCATACTTGAGTGTGTAAACTGATATAGCACATCTATAAGAGACAAAAGAATCTGATTAAATCACATTAATTATCACTCAATTAAGGATCAGTACTGATTAATAATAACTGTTGATTAATTATGGATCAAATAGGATATAATAAAAAAGTCAAGGAGCATATAAACCCCTGGGTTGGGTGTCACTTGTAACAAAGTTAACCACGTCAAAGTGTTCCCTTTTTGTTATTGATTATCACTCAAGGTTGACACACGCATACAGATAGAACAACATCTATGGTCTGTACTTTCACTTTATATAAGAAGCTCTAATATTTGTTGTCCTTTTGAATGTTGTTTGTTGCAGGCAGATGTCTTTAAAGCATTCTCAGAGCTCTTCCAAGCAGCTTCCTGCCGTCCTGCTCCATATGGGATCTGTGCGTACCCCTCCTCCAGAGCCATATACGCCATTGACCTCATGCTAAAATGGGACCAGACTGTTGAAGGTATATCTTGTAGGAGGTCAAAACACACTCCCCAATATTCATGCTACATAGTTTCAGATTGGAATTTTTGTTTTGGAGTGAAGTTCAACAAAAAAAGCCATGATAGCCTCTCCACATGGAATCAGTAGGCAATAAAGACAGTGAAATTTTTTTCGAACGTACTTATCTGTGAAAATGCAAAAAAATAACATCAGTTAAATTGCATAAATCACTTTTTTTTTTCTACAGGAGAACGAGTGATGCAGCCTCAGATACTGGAGGTGAATTTTAGCCCAGACTGTGAGAGGGCCTGTCGTTATCATCCCAGCTTTTACGACCACATGTTCCAAACGCTGTTCCTGGATCAGCTAGAACAGTGTCCAGTCACTCAGATTTTATGACCAACCTGAATTCCAGCACTAAAAGAATGTCTCAACGTTACCATAAATAAAGATAACGAATACCCCTTTAACAGTATTTATGTCACCAGGATGTTGTGGTCTGTGTCGCAGTTACACAGATGAATCACTTGGAACAGATCTGTGTCCCGTAACGGGATATTCCCTCCACAATGTCCATTTCATCCTGCTTTCCAAGAATAATGCATGCATGCAGAGTATATATGATGAGTTACAAAGAACATAAATGGAAAAGAGATCATATTTCAAGCTGAGAGCCTATTTTCTTACAATAATCATAGGAAAAATTACTTCTAAAAGTTTAGATGAGATCAAAGGCTCAATGTTTGAACCCATCAGCTATTGTTGGTAGATGTTGCAGATATACCATCTGGTTGGAAAGAACATTTTTCTCCATTAACCACCATTTTATTGACTTATGAACATATCTACAGAGTTATTAAACTTGTTGCATTAAGAAATGTTATTGTTACAAAAATCCATAACATGTCAACTGTATTTATTTGTAATATCCAGGGATATCTTGCAAATTGGATTAATTCATGATTCAGCTGATTGACTGACAAAAAAAATAGACTCAAATGATAGCTTGTTGGGCTACTCGCACACTGTTGCCGGGGGTTTTCAAGTCTATAGGTTGAAGCAAGTCTAAATAGCAAGATATTTAGCCCCTAGAATGTGAATTTTGCTAGGGGAACACCACCAAAAACATGGACTTTACCTGATTGGTGACTGGCTAGTTTTGTGTAGCAATTGGGTTTTGTTGTGAAAACCTGCCACTGCTACAAAAGGTAGATGTAAGATTATATATTGCGTTTTTCAGGTCAATCAGGTCCAGTTACTCAATTTACAGAAACATAGCATACTTGAGAAGAAGATACCCTTGGCCTTCCGCCTCCCCCATATGTTATCTCTGTAGTAGACACTGCTGTCAAAAATATCATGTACTTTATCACTTCATTATTTATACTAGTTGAAACTTTTAGAAACCCATGTTCATGTCTGCAGAAAGAACATAAGTCAACAGTATAGCTTGTGCAATGAGGAGATTCAGGTCAGATTGCTTAATAAAATATAATCAGAAAATAAATGATAAACATATTGATTTTTAATGATAAAAATTAAGATTTAATAAAGGAAAATTATAACAGAATAACAGTTATAAACCCACTTCCAATAGCTCTTAAATATTGAAGTACAGAATATAAGCATTATCTAAGAAAAATGTTTGTCACACTCTTAATAAAAAGTTAAAATACCCAAAAATCCAAGTATAAATCTATAAGCCTAAGTAAAATGCTCTTGCATAAGGAAAGTAAAGTTAGACAAGATCACGTTGGTTCAAAATGCAGAGCAAAAAATGAGTCACGACTGAATGTCAGATCGAAAAAATTAAGCACCTTATATACTATGAAAACTGGATCATGTACATGTCTACTTCTGCAGACGTGGTCTTTAAAAAATATCTGTAATTTATCACTCTATCACTCAGAAAATCTATCCATCGTGTAAAATACCCGTTAATGTGCAGATTCTGCGGGTCATAAGCATATTAAAGAGCAACTGGCGGCAAAATGGCGCCAGCACTAGTGAGAATTGCCCCGTTCACACTTAAAATGGTTCAGACGATCACCATCAGCTGGCTGAAGAATGTTGCGCCCAACCCCCACTGAGACCCATAGGGCATGCTTGAAGGAAAACGAAAAACAGATGGATTAACTGCCTTTTGTATTAAAAAAAAACAAAACAAAACTTAAATTAAAAACGTACTTTACAAAAATATACAACACAGAATCAATCAAATCCCTTAATGCAGTTTCTGCCTACTTAAACTCTTATAGGCTACTTTTATTACAAGCTAGCCTATAATCAGACAAAACTTATAAAACTGATGTAAGGAGATCCAGTCAGACGAAGGAATGCTGATATAAATTAATTTCATTTCTTAATAGCAGATGGTCAAACAACATATTAGTATAATCAATTTGGAGTAAAATAATTTGGAATAATCAGAATTCAGATTTTAATAAAGAAAAATAAACTGTTACTCTAAATAAAATATTTTTGCCTAAGAGGAATGAAATGAACGAGAGCTCTCAGTGAGCCAGACTGCAAGAAAGAGAGAGGTTTATTGAAAAGAGACTAACTAACCAGGAAACATGCACTTCTTATACACTTGCTTGATCAGATAAGTAAAGAGATGTTTCTTATCGGTATAAAAAAGGCCCATGTGTCCTCTTGCGTCCACAGCTGTAAAATTAGATAGCAGACTGTTGTGGTTTTGACTCCTTTGGAGTAAAAGGACAGAAAAACTTTTTTGTTTTTTATCATATTGATTTGGAAAAATATTATACTTCAATTCACAAAAACAATGTATGCAGATTAGTTTCTAAATGAAGATGTGATACACTTACAGAAAAACATCTTGTTAGTTTAAACTTGCTCATGTCTTCAGAACAAAAGGTTAATAAAGTAAAAAAATATATAGATAGGCTATCACTGATATACAGTCAAACCCAAATTTATTCAGACACCTTGAACATTTCATTAATTGATTCAGTTTATTCACTGTAGTTTAAAAAATGGTAATAAAATATGACAAGATCTCAGAGTTTAACTGTTTCAGAAAAAAAAAAAATCTTAATTATACCAGATAACACTTAAGCAAAGCATGGTCAGGTCAAAGTGTCTGAATAATTTTGGTTTGACTGTATATGAATTTAAGAAGCAAGATCATCAAAAAAAAAAAAAAAATACTTGCAAGATATGTCAGATTATATGAATACAAAATATGACTGATATATGATAAAACATAAACAGAATGAATATATCTTTTTCCTTTTTCTGTTACTGACTTAATTTGTCAATTCTCATATAAAAAAGTTTAAACATATAATATGTGTTTATATATATAGATAGATAGATAGATAGACAGACACTCTCTCGTATATATAATATCTCAATATTGATTTAAATATATAGCATATATTCTTGTAACATGCGTTTTTAAAAAATAGTTTAGTTGGCAGTGCGCCACCATTGAATAGCAGTCAAGAAGGTTAATAAATAACTATGGGAAATGGAATAGGGATGGGCTTAAAGAAAAAACTGGATGTACGCCCATGAAAAAAACTGTATAAAAGAGAAAGCTGCGATTGAGGTTGTTAGTCATACAGCTGGCATCGAGGATTTGTTGAGCTTTGGCATGTGGAACTTATTGACTTAGAGACTTTTGGGATAAAATAAGACTTTTCTACAACAACAGCTCCAGCACAAACAACGGTGAGTACTGAAGAAGTTTTTGGTGTGATAAAATAGAGTATAATATAGCATAATACAATGTGTGGTACTTTACAATTAAAATCATATGCATGTCAGGAGTAGGCCTTCATGTACTGGAAAACATGTAGGCCTGTTTCTAAATAGGTTTTGCTGTGCTTACAGAAATTTGAATCACAACGCGTGCATGAATGTGAATTGAAGAGTCTATTTTGAGCTTGAAGAAAGAGAAAAATATGGTCAAATAACTTGGCCCCAGATCATATCACATAGTATATATGAGCCCAAAAGGATGGGCAGACAGCTGTGTTTCTCTGCAGATTTAACAGGCTCCGCTTGTAATAAAGTGTATTCTGAATCAAAGATTTTGAGAAGTTTTGTTTTTATAAAAAGAAGAAACCACAACAGTACAATAGGCCAGAGGAGATAAATCATGAAAAACCTGAACTTAGTTCACAGGGCTGAAGAGAAACCAGTATTAAATGCTAAACAGTGCAGAACATTGTTTCCAAATTCACAAATCACATCTTAAACTAAAACCACATGCTAGTGTTGCATTGAATGCAACAACATCACACTTTATATGCATTTCACATATGCCTAATTTCATGTGTAAGAAGATTATTTGTTATGAGGCTGGTAGTGTAGAAATGAAAACTTCTTAAATGCTCATGATCTGAGGATATCGAGATCTGTGTTTTGCAACCTTTGTGGTTTGATGTTGTCAGAGGAGGTGGTTGTCAGCTGATGTTTCTGGGCTGTCAGTACACGCTTCTCCCACATCTGCAGGATGTTGTAGTTTTCACGTATTGTGCTACTTGCCCTTTACATGTATAAAATGCGTGCATGCTCATGTTGATGCAATAGATATATAAAAGATAATTGTAGAATAGCCTGGACATGTAAGCCAGGAAAACTAGAGGCCACATGCCAATGTGGTATGAAAAACTGAGAAAACATTTAGAGAGCAAAGAGCCAAGGTCATCTTCTCTTAAATACTATTGCATAAGTACAATATGATAAAATTTACTTTGCAACCCAAAAAACCACTATAGTCAGATATCTTTTGCAGATGTGGCTCCTAGAGACGTATTGGTTTAGTTTATAACAAAAAAGGAACTTGCCTTTGCTCATTGTTCTAACAAGTATACAGATGACAGATTTTCTGTTTAGTCAGTCTCAGTCTTGACTCAAACCTTTGCAGCTCTGAAAGAGAGAACTTTTCTATTCTTTAAACGATTTTTTTTTTTTGAAATATATTTGAATTCTCCTATTAAAAAATAAAATTGATTTCATCAGCTGACAGGATCTCCTCATTGCATCAGCTATTTATTATCAACGCAGAAGCAAACAATATTTAAACATTGTTCTGCATATCTGTTTTATTGGCCAAGTGAATAGGCTCGTGTAAGCGAATGCCAATCAATATCGATCGATCTTTACTGGGTGTGTTTGCACATAAAGCCTATTCGTGCTGTTTATAAACAATGTTGAAAGAAGCTAATTAAGAACAATAAGAAACAAATGTACGTAAATGTGAAAATTTGCATATGCTTTTTTGATAGGTGATGGGCGGAGGATGTCTTAAGACAGCCCCCTTCTTTTGTCACGGACTGGCTGAATCACCACAACATGTGCGTGGGTCGCGCCCTCAGAACGCGCAGTGAACTCCATCCGCTCTCATCTTAACTCTGAGGAGGGTTATGGATGTGCGATAGACGGTTTTGCCAATTTAATGCAACGCGCTAAAACCAAGAGCTTCTGGGATTCTCGTGTGGATTAAATCTTCTGTTTGGATTAATTGATTGGTTGGAAGTGTGGAGACCCAAAGCGGACACGGAGTCGATGTCTGAGATGCATTGTAAATTGTGAGTACTTTAAATCTATAGAGATCTAAAAACGCCTTGTTTGGTTTTTGGAAATGTTTCTCTGTTATTTTAAATCCATCCGTAGGTTGTTTTGGTGTGCAGTATAGCAAGTCGTTTAACATGTATTAATTTTAACTAGTAACTATTTTTTATGTCACTAGTACCTCTTAATCACTAGTAGTTTCTTCAAATTAGTATTAATTGGATTTTAAGATGGGGTGTTCGTCACGTGAGCCCCGGTAAAAGTTTACTGGTTAACGGTGTTGGGCAGATTACTTCCAAATGTAATCCGTTACTGATTACAAATTACGAAAATTGTAGTTATTAACGTAATCTAGAATACTCATTTTAGGCGATGTGTTCTGAGCACTTTTTTTATTACTACTATTAGATTACTGTCTTAGATTTGAATGTGTGAATTGTGTACCATATTGATAAATATATAAAAATTGAGGTAAATGAAAGAACTTCAGGCCCGGAAGTTCAAGAACTTCATTTTAATTTTACATTTCAATAGCTTTTCATCGACTTGCAATCAGCTGAAGTTCACAGTTTAATCAAGCTAATGATTACCCTAAATCAAAAATGTAAAATTAAAATGAATAAATTATATGTAAATAAGAACAAAATAAAGCGACTTAAAACTAAAAATATTAATATTTTATTTTTCTTTACCTGCATGTCAATGTGACCATTGTCAGAGATCTGTGAACATGCAACACATGTTGTTTTGTGCCCAAATTATTTTAATTGCCGGTTCAAAATCTGAAGCAACGATTCTCAGCATGCAACGGGGTCACTCTTTTGAGTCGGTTCTTTTCAGAACAGGTTATCGGAATCAATCACATTTCAGTTCAAATAATTTGGAAAGCTGATCCACACGCTGATTTTTTTTTTTTGTGTGTGTTCCTTGAAACAAAACCTGCAAATGCATCCTGTCTGCAATAAAAAAAGTGCATGTATGTGTAAATGATTGCCCTACTAAAATGAATGCTGAACTATAGTTAGATAGCATTTGAGGTCATGGCTAGTGACCAGGTCAAAGGGAGGTCAAAAGGAACTGAAAAATACGGCATCCTTTTACCATGAACAGTAGCTGTCAGTGTCGTCTTTGCATTACAACTAGGGCTGTTCAACGATAACCGTGGTTATCGTGTACAAAATAAGAGTCTGTGTTTACGTAATATATGTGTGTTTGTTTTGTGTATAATTATTATGTTTATATAAATACACACACACATACATGTATATATTTAAGAAATATAAGCATGTATGTATAAATATATAAATATATTTTTATGTAAATTATATATAAATGTAAATATTTGTATAAAAATATAAGATATTTTTCTTAAATATGTGTGTGTATATTTATATATACATAATAATTATACACAAAACAAACACGCATATATTACGTAAACACAGACTCTTATTTTGTACACGATAACCACGGTTATCGTTGAACAGCCCTAATTACAACTTAACCTGCTTGCAATGTAAAGGGGCACTAATTATTTTTGCATTGCACGATTACATTTTTGACTCTAGGGCTGTCACAGGACATTTATTTTTAGTGAAATCTGTAAGGTCACATTTTACGCATGGCATTCAAAAAACTGCTTACAGAAGCAGATGTTATTTTAGTCAGGAATGCACAGCTGTGGAAAGGGAATGAACACAGAAAATATTCTATGTTCAAGCTTCTTCAAAGTGTATTGTCCATGCATACTACTTCAATAAAACAAAAATAGCGTGCATTATTTTATATAGGGAGAAAATACATTGAAATTCCTTCAACCTTGAAATTCCTTCACGTATACAAGCCTATTTCTTAAAAAAGACCTGCTGAGTCTGTATACACTGACTAAAATATGCACGTTAAAGGTGAAATGGGTCACATTTTGCACCATTAATGCCATCAAACACAATTAATAGGTGTGTTCGACTTGAAGAGGCTCTGTGCAGACTGATCAGTGCATGATATCAAAGTACTGCGAGAGCGTTTTGAAAGCATACAGAGCCATCTGCTTTCTAATTGCTCTTGTGGTACTTCGATGTCATACACAAATCGTTCTGCGCTTCAAGTCGAACATGCCTAATGACTCTTCAAACAGGTTTCTAGAAAGCCCCTCTCCTTTTTTCATATGCCTATCTTTTTCCATACGCTTATTAAGCTTAATCCTTAAGTGTTATTCCTTTGATTTTTGAATATGTATTTGCTTTTTATTAACATCTTTTTCTTTTTTAGAACACTTATTGCATAACTCAGCTTAAGAGCAACGCCATTGAAGAACCTTTACAATGCAGGGATACGCGTGGAGTTCAAATCAACGTCCCCCGCCAAACTACCAAGAACGTGCTCCACCTCCGTACAAAGAACGTGCTCCCCCTCAGTACCCACAATACCCACTTCAGTACCAAGATCAATTCCTGCCTGATTACCAAGACTTCAGAAATGATCAACCCAATATGCTCCAGGCACAGTTCAATGCCCAATTTGCTAGACCAAACATGCATGGATATAATACACAGACAAACCGGGCTCATCCCCAGTACCCGTGTGCTGCCTCCAACACACAGCAGCACTACCCATCTGAAAACCCCAACACATATAGGTGTTATGCCCAATTTGCCATGCAATCAAATTCTTCCTCCCCACAGAACTACCGAAAAACAGGCCACAATCAAGCTCATATGTATTGGTCTCCACAGTCAAACCATGGCAGCTCTGTGGGTAACAACAGAGGTTGGAGTTCCCACACTTCCAACAATGGCAGCTCTTGTTCCGTGAACAATCAGCAACAACTTCAACCTCCTAGAACAGCTGCTCGTCATCATCAGCAACATCAGTTCTCTAGACAACACTCAGGCAAACAACATAATATGCACCACCGGACACAAGGACACCGCCAACAATCCTCTTCTTGGGCCCATAATAATGGAGTTTCCCAGAGAATTTCCAACAATCAAGCTCAGAGCCAAACCACGGCCAATTATACCTCATGCAACCCTACGACGCCACCTTCTGGAGCACAGAGTAACATTTCATTGCTTTCCAATAACTTAAACCAAAGTCCTGTTAACCAGAACCAGCCAGAACTGATGTCAAATCTAGGTCCAGATGTATTGACAATCCATTTTCAGAATAATCAAAGCACTGGGCAACAGTCTCAAGGCACAAACTGTGGGACACATAACGTTAATGAAACCTCTCAAATGACACGGACCAATGAAGCCCAGCCTCAGCCTCACTCTAGATCTTATGCTAACACACTAATATATAGATTACTGTGTTCAAATGGCAAAGAACAAGCAAATAAGCAGCAATCGGTTGAAGAAACTGCACATCAGAACACTTGTTCAGAACAGTCAGAGGTTTGTGCAACCAACAGGACTGACCAACATTCAAAGGAACCTTCTTCTGAACCTAGTGCACAGTGTACAGTTGAACCACCCAGTAAAAGAATGAAGTATGCTATGGTTCAGAGAGGCTATTGGAACAAAGAAACAAGTGTCTCCAAAGATTTTGGAGCGCAATCTGTCCGACCTGGTACCCATCAGACAGGTAGTAATGAGAACAGATTTAAAGAAATGAGTCAACACAGCATACAGTACAGTACGGACCCAGCAGACTGTCTTGAAGCGGTGTTTGCACTACAGAAAGTCTCTCAGCAAGTTCACAAGGCCATAGCCATAGTTCCACCCATTTCCCAGCAGACCTCAAACACTACACTGATGGCTGATACCAACCCCAAAAAAGCAGAGAGTCCACCATTAAAGATTGATTCCGTTTGGACACTTGTTGAAGAGTCTGATGCACAAAAAACTGTAAATGACAAGTTGCCTGAATCCCCTTCACCAACAGCTCAACAAGAGGACAAAAGTCTTGAAATTGAGACTACAAGCAACATTGCAGACTCTGATGCAGGCTCTGGTACATGCTCTACTAGCCCAGTTGAATGTCAAAATAATGCTCAGCAAGATAACTGTGATTCAAGTGATTCTTCATTAGACTTGTCCAGTGTTCCAGTGGTTAAGTACACACTGGAGAAACTAATGGACTTAGTGAAGTCTTTAGAGATTGCGGAATTATCATCTGGATATCCAGTGGAATCAGAGAGCTTTTTTAATAGGATCTTGAAACTCTATTGGAATGGGAGTCAAGACAATCTTGTGGAGGCATTGAAATCATTTAGAAAGGAGACAGAGCAGCAGTCATCTGTTGATATCGTATGGGATTATGAGTCTGTGGTATTTGAAAGCATTGAAACCGAAAACCTAAAGAAGCTTGCTCATTGCGATGTTCTCAACAATGAGGTGTATTCATCATCTGAGGAGTTCAAGTCTTCTTGGTTAAATGTTGATGGGCAGCCAGCTGATATTGAAAAGGTGCTTTCAGAACCACTGTTTGATGACATAACTGTGATCAAAGCAACATCTCAGGAATTTTCAGATAAGACTTTTGTCACTTCAAATAATTTAGGTGCGAATTCCCACAAAGATGTGCCTGAGGTTTCATCCGCTGAGAAAAGTGTAAAACCAAACACGTGTAGTCCAGCAGCTCTTTTTACACCCCAGTCAGGAAATGACAGGGAGGAAATGGCCACTGAAAACAATGGTCATTCATATGCAGGGCTGTCTAGAATGACATATCTGAGCAGCGTCTCCAGTGAGAAAGAGACATTCAAGAAGCAAGTGGACATCAATCAAAACCACAATTTTAAAACAAAACCTTCAGATAACTCCCCATTAGCAGAAAGGTCTACAGAGAAACTTAAAGACTGCAGCAATGAAATAGAAGTATGCAGACAAGATCATTCTGAGCAAACATGTCATAACTTGTCTGTGTCAGAATCACTTCCTCTGAGCCCTGGAAACAGTGTTTCAGATGGTGTAAAAAAGTCTGACTTATATTTTTCTACTGAGACTCTTTGTAATTCTAAGGATACATGGCAGATAGAAGATATTTCTGATGATGAAAATCCAGGCAATAAAGAGGCTCTTAAGAACTCCTCGGACATCGGGCTGGTAGAGGATATTTCAGATGCTGAAAATTGTGGAAATAAGGAGGTTCTTCCTATCTCCTCAGACACCTCACTGGTAAAAGATATTTCAGATACTGAAAATTCAGGAAATGAGGTTCTTCGTAACTCATCAGAAAACTGTCTGGTAGAAGATATTTCAGAGGATGAAAATACTGGAAATAAGGCGGCTCTTCCTAACTCCTCAGACACCTGGCCATCAGAAGATATTTCAGGTGCTGAAAATACTGGAAATAAGGAGGTTCTTAATAACTCCTCAGACACCTGGCCATTAGAAGATATTTCAGATGCTGAAAATTCTGGAAATGAGGAGGTTTTTCCTAACTCCTCAGACATCTGGCTGGTAGAAGATATTTCAGATACTGAAAATAAGGCGGTTCTTCCTAACTCATCAGAAACCTGGCTGGTAGAAGATATTTCAGAGGATGAAAATACTGGAAATAAGGATGTTCTCAATAACTCCTCAGTTACCTGGCCATTAGAAGATATTTCAGAGGATGAAAATACTGGAAATAAGGCGATTCTTCCTAACTCCTCAGACACCTGGCAGGTGGAAGACATCTCTGAAGATGAGAATCCAGGCAATAAGGACACTTGTAGTAACTCCTCAGACATATGTGTGGAGGAAGATGTTTCTAATGATGAAAATTCAAGCGATTCCTTGTTAATGGAAATCACAGTGCTATCATCTGAAGATGCTAAAACATTTTTCCAACAGTTGGAAAATGAACCTGAATGTGGTGTCAAAACAACTAAATCAACATTTGACTGCCGGGATCTTGTAGCATGCTTTGATGCACCAAGTCAGCCTAACCATGAGTACAACAAAGCAGATAAAGATACTTGCTCTCTCTGTGGTACCAAAATTGCGATATCCAATTCCACTAATGTGACTGCCAATGATGGCGATCATTTCTGCTCCCAGTGTTGGGAACAGGCACCATTGCTTGAGCTAGAAGAGGAGCCATGCTCTCCTGTGAAAAATGAGGCTGGTGTACTGGCCTCTCCTGCTAAATCCAACAAACAAGGCCAAGATTGTAGTCCGCCATGTTTTAAACTGGAAGTCAAGGATGTGGCTTCAACAAAGGAATGCATTGTGTATGAAAGGCTGACAGGACAAAAAAGTGACTATATGGTAAGATTAGGACTGGTACAAAATTCGCCAACTCTTGAACTGAAAGTCAAGGAGCTAAATGTTACTTCACCAGAGACATGCACTGCGAACGAAGGCCAAAAAAGGGACAGTATTGTAAAATCAGAACTGGGGGGAAATTGTTGTCCACCATGTCTTGATTTGCAAGTCAAGAAGCCAGCTGTTGCTTCCCTAAAGGAAAGTATTGGAAATAAAAGACTGTCTGAACAAAAATGTGAAGGCATGGTAAAATCAGAACTAGGACAAACCCGTAGTCCACCACCTCTTGATATAAAAGTTAAGGAGCTAACTCTTACTTCAACAAAGAAATGCATTGCAGATGAAAAAAGAGACTGTATGGTAAAATCAGAACTGGGACAAAATCGTAGTTCACCATCTCTTGAACCGAAAGTCAGTAAGCCAACTGTTGCTTCAACAGATGATCACATTGATGAAGAAGGATGGACAGAACAAAAAAGTCAAAGTTTGTTAAAGTCAGAACTTAGACAAATATGTAGTCCACCATCTCTTGAACTGCAAGTCAAGGTGCCAAATGTTTCTCCTCCAGAGGAATGCACTGAAAATAATAAAAGACTGACAGGACAAAAAAGAGACTGTATGGTGAAATCAAAACTAGGTCAAAATTGTAGTCGACCAAGTCTTGAAATGGAAGTCAATGAACCAACTGCTGCTTCAACAGAGGAATGCACTGAAGATGAAAGAATGATGGGACAAAAAAGTGAAAGTTTGTTAAAATCACAACCGAGACAAAATTGTAGTCCATCATCTCTTGAACCACAATTGAAGGTGCCAAATGTTGCTTCCCCAAAGAAATGTATTGCAGATGAAGGAATGGAAAAATCAGTGACACAGAAAGTGCCTGAAATTCAGAGGCCAGCTGAACAGAAGCTAATCAAGATTCAACCAAATAAGGAGGAAAATGATAAAACGGAGAAAAACAGATTTGCCAAGCCCCAACTGCTCTTCAAATGCAACAAACCACCTCCCAAAAAATCTTCCTTTTTTAAGCATAAGCTAAAATCTGGTAGCACTAGTACTGGTTCTGATGAATCTGTGCTTTTCACTCCAGATATTGTGGTTAAAAAGAACTTGCCACAAAAGAAAAAAAATCTCAAACGCCCTAGTGGTGAGAGTCAGGACTGCACCAAGGTGAAAAAATTCAAAGAACACAGGCAAGAAAGACAAGATTATCCTGACAGAACCTCACAGAACCATAGAGAAACCCTACAGAAAGTTACAGAGAAAGTGCCCAGTCATTCAAATGACATGCCACCCCACGGGTCAAAAAAGAAGCTTGAGCTGCATGGTATTCTGTCAGTGAATAAAACTAAAACAATTGAGCCAAAGAAAGTGAGATTTGATTTGTATGGATCCAACAGAGAAAAACAGATCTATGCACATGATCGCCGTTTTTCAGCCCCTGCTAGCTTAACGGTTTCTGATACTTGCAAAGACTATACCGATGTGCTTTCTGCTAAACAAAAAGTACTCAACCAGTGGAGCAGCACCTTTATACCTAAAACAAAGAGCTTTCATCCCAGGTCCCCACAGGAGAGAGCACCACAAAAGAAAAAAACACAGAAAACTAAGGACCTCTTAAAGTCAAGCATTAGTGCATTAAAAAGCCATATGACTCACAGAGCAAAGCTCCAGTCCAGTAGCAAGAAAGAGACAAATCACTTTAGAAAACCAGTATTTCATCAAAAGCTTACAAAAACACTAAGCGGCTAACCTAGTTGCTTTTATCATGTTTACTTAAATATGTTTACACATAATAGCTGTGGCAGAAATGTTTGACAGTTTTCTGTTGATGACAATGATGGATGTTTTTTTTATTATTATTGTTACTGAAAGCAAAATGGGAAAACTTTATTTTTCTAAGGCGTTGTTGTTTGTAATATACTCCACTGTATGTGACTGAAAATGACTGCAATCAGTGTTATTTTATAAGAATATTTTTAATAACTATTGTAAGTACTTCTTGATGCTGTTACATAGTATAAAATATATTTGTATTTGGAAATACAAGACCATTTACTGGAAAGGCAGTTGTGTCACTTAATAAATGTTTTAAATGACTTGTTCTCTTCCTTTTGTTTAGAGCTTGTTTGGTTATTTATTTTGTTATTGCAGAAACTCTTTACCAGTACATTCACATTACTCATTCTTTGATCACTTAATTGTACAGTTATAATCTGATATTTAATAACCTTTCAGAGTTGGTTTTTGTTTTTTTAACTCTTTGTTATATCTATATGCAGAATTATGCAACATGAATGATGAACTAAATTCTATGAAAATCATCTGTTAAATGTCTATTGCACGTATGATAAATGTTAGTACATGTGAATAACTGCGCTTGCAGACGCACAGTCAACGTACTCTCGAGGGTTTACGGACCAGCTTTGACTCTTCCAATATGGCAGGGGTAGGCAAGTTCGGCCCTTGGAAACAGTAAATATATAACAAATACATTTAGACGATTATACTTTTTAGAGTATAAATTGTTAGAAATTATCAGGGGCATAGTTTGTGGGGGGGGGGGGGGTAACCCCCCCCAATACAATACATCCATACCAACTTTCAACCCCCCCAAAGTTGAAACCAAATCTACACCCTTGGAAATGATTAATTCACAGTTCCAACAAACTTTGCTATGTGTTCAGTGTATGCATTATGGGAAGAACATGGCACACACGCAAGTATGCACCCAAAAAGTCTTCAAAATGTAATGATAGTACAGCTTATATACTGAAAAAGAGGAAGCAAAAAGATGCGTTAACTCCTTGTGACACAGTTATGGAAAAAATATAGCCTAGTTCTAAGAAATAACAGTTACACAGGAAACACATTTGCATGAACACAAGAAAATTTTGTTAAGCTAGAGAGAAGCTGTTTGAGGCCTAAACATCCTTTCACAAATGTCTCTAGTAGGTCATAAAAAAGTGACATGATAGCGGCCCTCTGAGCTCCCGTGCGCCCCTGGTGGAAGACAATTTTAGCTTGTTGCAGGACACTATTATTTATTGCTCAATGATTCAACTATCAAGTTAAACGCGAAATATGAGCATATTTTTTCTCCTTTGTTCTTTGAGGGTTTTTTCTTTCCCCCCAAAGAAATATTGGGATTCGAAGAAAACAAGATTATATGACCTTAGGTTGTAAAGGGAATGCATGGTTCTGCCTGTCCACATATGTTTTTAATTAGTTTTCATATTATGTTAATTCAGACATAAGTATTTTATCATTCTTAATTCATATGGAGCAGCTGATCCTTGCCTTTTCTCAGTAGCCCCTCACTGCAGAACACTCGAGATCCAGGGGGCGGAGTCGAGTAGGTTTAGGGATATGTACAGTGGGAGGAGTTGTATCTAGATCCCTGGATCTTGTGTTCTGCAGTGAGGACCATCTCCCTATTCTAACCAGACATAAAACCAGCTGTATAGTATGTGCGCTTCATCTTTTAGACCACCAGACGGCGCAAAAGAGAACCGACCAGCAGTAATAAAGTACTTGCAATTGGTCATGTTTGCAAGCAAATTTGCAGATGCATGTATTGAAATGCTTCAACCTGAGGTTGAATGTCTTAATAACGACTTAAAACGTGTATGACAGTCAAATATATAAATAAATGTGTTGCACAGAAGTTATTCAACTGGACATTGTTACATAGCAGACATTCAAACCAACACAAACAGATGCAATCAGAAAAAAAGTTTTATTGGCCAAGAATGCTCACATACACAAGTAATTTGTTTTGGTTCACATAAGCACTGCATGCTAAAATATTAGTGATGTTGATTTTGATTCATTTTACTTGAATCATTCTCTTGTATTCACTAAAAAGATTTGTTCAAAATAGTTCACAGATTTATTCACTCCTTACCATTACACCATTACACCACTGGGTGGCGTGCAGTTGATGTATTTTTGAGTGTTGACAGAAAACTCATGAAGAGGTATAGGGAATTACATCAGCATATGCATCCCAGTAATGTTCATCTAAACGAAGCATCCAATAACCTGAAAACAAATGAAACAATCAGTCAGTTATATGGTTTAATTCATCAATGAATACAATAAAAACTAATTATTTTTAATAATATTTTATTTATTTTAATAAAAATTTCTGTGGTGCTGGGTGTTGGAATTTTCCCAGCATGCATTGTGGCATGACTAAAATGTTTATTAATTAAATTTTTACTGTTTATTGCATTGTTTGCACTTAAGTTGTTGTTTTTGTTGTGTTTTGTCAAGTGATGAGATGTTTGAGTACAGTTGTACCCTTAGTGATTTATTTGTCACCATCATTGTGGTTTATGTGTGAAATGAGTATCCTGCACACTGTATCAAATCTTGATTCATTGACAATGAATCGTGATTCTTTTGAATCATCTTTGGTTTTAGAAACATGAGAGTTATGGGACATGAAATCTGTTGAAATACATTCTCAGTGGTGTTTGTACAACAAAGCAAGCAAGTATCAATTCAGTAAATATCTATAGTATTTTCTTTTCAGATTTGGTGATTTGCTTTATTGACAACTTGTTGCTTAACTTTTGTAAAACATGACCTTATCTCATCTTCAGTCTTTTTTTTATTTTTATTGAAAAGTCTTTATTGAAAACTCAAAAAAAAAAAAAAAAAAAGTTTACGTGGCGTAAAGCTTACGTTTTTGAGTTTACGTTTTAACCCTTCAGTTGCTTATGTTTTTAAGTTTTAAAAACCCTGCCCAAAACTAAGATGAACTCACCAGACCCTGTGGCGCAGTTTATAAAGCATTGTTTTAATCTTGCAGACCTGGGTTCAAATCCACTTATTGCTTACAGGTTTTTTTCATCATATATAACACAGGAGACCAAATGTGAAAGATGCAGTGATGCAAGTGGACAAACATACTCTTGGAGTAAAAGGCTATGACAGAGTTATGGGTTTGAATCTGTCAACATCTTACAAAAAAACAAAGCTCTCAATAAAACCCCATCCAAAACAAACACAAACTTGTCAAACTCAGTGGCTCAGATCATAAAGTGTTGTCGTTATATCTAACAAAGTAGCCTAACTGCAAACAGTTAACATGAAGGTCACAGTGGTGCAAGTGGCTAAGCGTGTGGTTCATAAGTAAAAGTCTACAATAGAGATGTAGGTTTGAATCCTTACATCACTTATGTTTGTCATCTTATAACACTAAAGTCTCAATAAAACCCCGTCCAAAACATTTACAAAGCCACCAGGCTTAGTGGCGCAGATCATAAAGTGTTGTGTTTCAATCTTGGAGACCTGGGTTCAAAACCACCTATTGCTTACCTTACATTTTTGTCGTTATATCTAACAAAGTAGCCTAACTGCCAACAATTAATGTGAAGGTCACAGTGGTGCAAGTGGCTAAGCGTGTGGTTTGTGAGTAAAAGTCTACAATAGAGATGTAGGTTTGAATCTTTCGATTGCTTATGTTTGTCATCTTATAAAACAAAACTCTCAATAAAAGCCCATCCAAAACCACCATAAATCTGCCAGTCTCGGTGGCGCAGATCATAAAGTGTTGTGTTGTAATCTCAGAGACCTGGGTTCGAATCCACCTATTGCTTATGTTACATTTTTGTCATTATATCTAACAAAGTAGCCTAACTGCCTACAATTAATGTGAAGGTCACAGTGGTGCAAGTGGCTAAGCGTGTGGTTTGTGAGCAAAAGGCTACAATAGAGATGTAGGTTTGAATCCTTACATCACTTATGTTTGTCATCTTATAAAACAAAACTCTCAATAAAAGCCCATCCAAAACAGCCAAATAATCGCCAGTGTCGATGGCGCAGATCATAAAGCGTTGCGTTTTAATCTCAGAGACCAGGGTTCAAATCCACCTATTGCTTATGTTACATTTTTGTCATTATATCTAACATAGTGGCATAAACGCCACAACTCAACATGAGAGTCACAGTGGCGCAAGTGGTTAAGCGTGTGCTTTCTGAGTAAAAGCCAATATTAAAAGTTACTGGTTCAAATCCAGCAACAACTAATGTCATTTTTATCTTATAAAACAAAGCTATCAATAAAGCCCTGCCCAAAACAATCAAAATTTCACTGGACTCTATAGCTCAGCTTGTAAAGTGTTGCGTTTTAATCTTGGAGACTCGGGTTCGAGCCCACCTCTTGCTTACATTAAATTGTTGTGAACTAAACTATATCCAACAAAGTGGCCCAAATGTCAACTTTCAGTGTGAAAGCCACGATGGCACTAGTGGCTAAACACATGTTAGTTGCGGACAAGGTGATCATAGAGGCATGGGTTCGAACCCCACCTCAACAGAGTCGGCTGGCAACCGACAGTGCCTGGGTGGCACGGTTACCTGGGGCGGTAAACCAAAGAGAAAGACGGACGGAAAAAGTCGGCTGGCAACCGACAGTGCCTGGATGGCACGGTTACCTGGGGCGGTAAACCAAAGAGAAAGACGGACGGAAAAAGTCGGCTGGCAACCGACAGTGCCTGGGTGGCACGGTTACCTGGGGCGGTAAACCAAAGAGAAAGACGGACGGAAAAAGTCGGCTGGCAACCGACAGTGCCTGGGTGGCACGGTTACCTGGGGCGGTAAACCAAAGAGACTGACGGATGGAGAAAGTTGGCTGGCAACCGACAGTGACCTAAATGGCACGGTTACATGAAGCAATAAACCAAAGGAGCGAAAGACATGAACTGGGGCGGTTAAACAACCAGAACATGAGTGAAAGACAGGCTGGAACGGAACAAGCACGATACCAGAGGGCGAAGCAGGTTGGCAGAAAGATACCTGAGGAGAGAGAGACATGAGAAAAGGAACAAATTTATTTTTATTATTTTTGGCCTTTTTTTTTAGAAAAAAACTCCCAAAAAAACCCAAATTTCACACTGTTCTCCAGCAGGCTTGAACCCAGGTCTCCCATGTTGTGGCCTTCACATTAACCACTGGACCACAATGGCTTCATACAAGAAAAGGTAGTTTAGCTATTGTTAACCACTGAACTCATTAACCCATTTGAAAAAAAAAAATACTAAAAATAAAAATAATAATTTTAGAAAAAGTAGCATTTCTGAATTAAACCCATTTAAAAAAAAAAAAAATAATAATAATAATAAAAATAATAATTTTAGAAAAAGTAACATTTCTGATTAAAATCTGAATTGAAAACATTGTGTCTGCATTAAATTGTATATATTACCAATTGTACAACAGTAATCCTTAAAGAAATATAGTATAGTAAATATAGTATCATACACCCAAAAATGAAAATTCTGTCCTTTACTCACCCTTAAGTTGTTCCAAACCTGTGTACATTTATTTTCTTCTGCTGAACACAAAAAAAAAAGATATTTTTGAAGAATGTCAGTAGACAATCTATACTGGTGAGATGATTCTTAAATGGCTTTTCATATTCATATTTCTATGTGTACAAGGTATTCGAATCAAGCGGTGTCAGCAAGCATTACCTGTCTATGTCCCTGAACTCTGCTTCTGTTGGGTAGGTGCGCAGTCTAAAGACATTCTCTATCCTACAGGTTAAAAAGACAAATAAAACCTTATGCATATTGTATTCAATAGGAATTAACCTTGTCTTAATAGAATCACACATTCCAAAAAAATAAAACTTTGCAATTTAAGGCCACAGCAAATAAAGTTAGTGATGTGTAGAATCTTAAACAGAGAAAAATCACTTTAGTTGATTGTTTTGCTTTATAATATGAATATCACAATTCATATAAAATGTAACGCAACAACTGATTAATTAATCTAAACGTCTGACAATCGAGCTCAGCAAGAGAGCAGCATGTAAACAAAGCCTTCATGGAAGATGTGACTGCCATCAAACACGATTAGATGTCAAAATAACAAGTACTTTTTAAACAAAAGGGCATGCATCTATCATAAACTCATTCAACACACTCACGAAATCCTTCTTAACACATGCAATAGCGTGATTAAAATGAACTGAAAGACGAGGCCTGCTATGGCATATTAGAATAACACTTAAACTTATAAAATGACAAAAACAGACTGCTATATAATGCGCGATAGTAGTTTACAAGACAAATGCACTGTAAGCAGAAAGTTACTTACAAACAAGTCGCGAGACACTTGCTTCCAGCACTTCCTGCACATTGTAGGCCTCTTCAGTTTGCTGTTAGGCTGGGAAATGTGTTATTGAGTCTTTCATCTGCTCGATCTGTACTCTCATGCCATTAAAACAGGTCTAAAAGCGTGTTGTGGCCACTGCTATCCAGTCATGTTGTTGTTAGGGATCCAATGCATTATGCTGAAAGTGAAGCCAGCTTACGCCGCCTAGTGGAGAGGATGTAAAACTGCATCAATCATTAGGTTAGGGTGTGTCTCAATCAGCTCCCTAGTTCAGTAGTCAGGGCACTGATCAGGGAGTCAGCCACATTCATTTTCATGATATACTGATTCACGACCTAGGGAGCGAGGGAGCTGATTGAGACGCAGGGTAAGTCTGGTTTATTGAGCGTGTAAAGCAGGTGAAGATATCATAGCATTAATACACGAAATAAATTCAGTCGCAGAGATGAGAGATGTAAAATGCATTTGTTTGAAAACAAATATGATTTTGTTAGAATCTCGACCAGCGTTTTGACAACGACCCACATCAACTCTCGAATTAATTATGCGGTAAGAGTAAGACAATTGTATATTAGGGGCTTAGATATTGATTATTAATTTAAAATGTTTTTGTTTATCAAGTTTGTTCATACTTAAACATTGTTTAATTTCGGTTGTTGCGTCGGTTTTTTGCAGATTCAGTCAGCGTTTATCACGTCGCACTAAACGCAAACTGGCGCGTTCATTGAGCTCACTGACTTCTTTAATGTAAAGTTTAACCTATAAAACGCACTTGAAACGTGTTTATCACTTTGCCTTATTTGAATCAAATAATGTGTATATAAATGCAAAGCGTTTGACCGCCAAGAGAGCGCGTTAAAGTTAGTTTTAGGTTCGAAATGCGCTGGATGTTCGAAAGGGAGCGTCTGAAAATTCCACCGATTTTTCTCAAAATTCCAAGCCTTATGCACTTGAGGTCATGGGTTTACATACATACACCTTGCAGAATCTGCTAAATGTTAATAATTGTAACAAATAGGGATCATAACTTTAATTTAGACGATGTATGTCTGCATCAGGTCAGTAACTAGTTGGCATGTCTGTTCTTCCTATGTGGAGTATTGTAAAAAAAATATGAGAGTTTAGTTTAAATTCTTGTGCTTGTTTTATGTTTTTCTGGAGGATTTTTCTGAAGAACAGTGGACAGTTTAACTGGTCTGGACTAACAAGGGACTCATGAACAACTACCAAAAAACAAAAATGACACATACAAAGTGTATATACACCTTTGAACTGGGTCATTTTCTTTAATTAAAAAAAAAAAAAAAAAAAAAAAAAAAAAATATATATATATATATATATATATATATATATATATATATATATATATATATATATATATATATATATATATATACAGTACAGTCCAAAAGTTTGGAACCACTAAGATTTTTAATGTTTTTAAAAGAAGTTTCGTCTGCTCACCAAGGCTACATTTATTTAATTAAAAATACAGTAAAAAACTGTAATATTGTGAAATATTATTACAATTTAAAATAACTGTGTACTATTTAAATATATTTCACAAAGTAATTTATTCCTGTGATGCAAAGCTGAATTTTCAGCATCATTACTCCAGTCTTCAGTGTCACATGATCCTTCAGAAATCATTCTAATATGCTGATCTGCTGCTCAAGAAACATTTAATGTGTACAATTGTACAATATATTTGTGTACAATATTTTTTTTCAGGATTATTTGATGAATAGAAAGTTCAAAAGAACAGTGTTTATCTGAAATCTAATCTT
This sequence comes from Chanodichthys erythropterus, assembly GCF_024489055.1. NCBI lineage: Eukaryota > Metazoa > Chordata > Actinopteri > Cypriniformes > Xenocyprididae > Chanodichthys > Chanodichthys erythropterus. The sequence continues at coordinate 5,562,129 of NC_090228.1, forward strand.
TTGTAACATTATAAATGTCTTTACTGCCACTTTTGATTGATTTAATGCATCCTTGCTGAATAAAAGTATTCATTTCTTTAATTTCTTTTCAAAAAAATAAAAATAAAAATTCTTACTGACCCCAAACTTTTGAGCGGTAGTGTATAATGCTACAGAAGCTTTGTGTTTCAGATAAATGCTGTTCTTTTGAACTTTCTATTCATCAAGGGAAAAAAAAGTACACAACTGTTTTCAACATTGAAAATAATCATAAATGTTTATTGAGCAGCAGATCAGCATATTAGAATGATTTCTGAAGGATCATGTGACACTGAAGACTGGAGTAATGATGCTGAAAATTCAGCTTTGCATCACAGGAATAAATTACTTTGTCAAATATATTTAAATAGTACACAGTTATTTTAAATTGTAATAATATTTCACAATATTACTGTTTTTTACTGTATTTTTAATTAAATGTAGCCTTGGTGAGCAGATGAAACTTCTTTTAAAAACATAAAATCTTTGTGGTTCCAAACTTTTGGACTGTACTGTATATATATATATATATATATTCAACTTTTTGGACTTGTGGACTTTAATTTAGTAAGAGTCGTCTATTATGTGAAATAGGGCAGTAGAAAATGAGAACATGTTATCCTTGTGTTTTTTGTCCTGATCTATTTAAATAATGTGCACTATATTGCTCTATCCGCATTCAGACCCATTATACCGGTAATACTGCTGGTTAGACGCTAGGTGGTGCTATGGAGTGATATTAGTTGAGCACTAGCTGCACTAAATGCAAGGCAGACTGATTTTATTTAGTTCACTGTATTATTATTTTAAACAAATTATTATTTTTTTTTTGAGTCATAGCCATTTATTCTAGTCTATTTTAGTAAAATATCTTTTAATCAACAAATTGAAACACCCAGTGGTGCAACTCGGACACATCATCAGTGATATTTTAGTTGACAAGAGTGTTAAATTAATTTAATTATATATTAATTTAAATGTATCAGTGTGTGAATAACAGCCCTGCAAATTGAGTCTAACAAACATTAGTGTTTCGCCCTCCTGTGGGGATTTTTGTGAATTAAACCGGTGATAATTAATTATAATGAACATAAGTGTTTCGCCTTCCTGTGGTGATTTGTGTGAATTACACCACTGCTAATTAATTATAATGAAGTGAACATTAGTGTTTCGCCTTCCTGTGTGATTTGTGTGAATTACACCACTGCAAATCGAGTCTAACGAACATTAGTGTTTCGCCCTCCTGTGGTGATTTTTGTGAATTACACCGCTGCTAATTAATTATAATGAACATTTGAGTTTTTCCCTCCTGTGGCGATTTGTGTGAATTACATCGCTGCAAATTGAGTCTAACGAACATTAGTGTTTTACCCTCCTGTGGTGATTTTTGTGAACTACTGTGTTGCAAATCAAGTCTAATTAACTGATTTTATTTGGTTCACTGTTTTATTATTTTACACAAATTAAGTCATAGCCATTTATTCTAGTCTATTTTAGTAAAATATATTTTAGCCCTGCAAATTAAGTCTAATGAACATTAGTGTTTCGCCCTCCCGTGGTGATTTGTGTGAATTACACCACTGCAAATTGAGTCTAATGAACATTAAAGTGTTTCGCCCTCCTGTGGTGATTTTTGTGAACTACTGTGTTGCAAATCAAGTCTAATTAACTGATTTTATTTGGTTCACTGTTTTATTATTTTACACAAATTAAGTCATAGCCATTTATTCTAGTCTATTTTAGTAAAATATATTTTAGCCCTGCAAATTAAGTCTAATGAACATTAGTGTTTCGCCCTCCCGTGGTGATTTGTGTGAATTACACCACTGCAAATTGAGTCTAATGAACATTAAAGTGTTTCGCCCTCCTGTGGTGATTTTTGTGAATTACACCACTGCAAATTGAGTCTAATGAACGTTGTCACTACTCGATCCGTACCGGAAACACGATTTGTTCTGCGCATGTGCAAAATGCGTCTACTTCCTGTCTGAAGTATGTCGAAACAATTTACGGCAGTTGACACTACCCACACTACCCGATCCGTACCGGAAATAGTTCTTTACTAGTGATTCTTTTGAAATGAATACACTTTTTTTGTAAAATATATTAATGCTAATGCATGGCATAAATTAAATTGATTAAATAAAATAGAAAAAATGAAATACAATTAAACAAAATAGTTTACATTTGCTTGATCCAATTTGTGAAATACAGATACACGTATATATACGTGCTTGTTTATATTTAATATTCATTTTCTAAAGATATGTTCTACTTATTTTAGCATACTTTAACAAATGTCTGCATTTAAAAAAACAGGATAAAATTGACTTATTCATTCAATTTATTCATAAATGAACTCATTCCTTCCATCTTGTGATTCTTTTGACATGAATACACCTTTTTTTTTTTGGTAAAATATATCAATGCTAATGCATGGCATGAATTAAATTGATTAAATAAAATAGAAAAAAATGAAATACAATTAAAATAGTTTACATTTGCTTGATCCAATTTGTGGAATACAGATACACATGTATATATAAGTGTGTGTTTGTTTATATTTAATATACATTTTTTAAAGATATGTTCTACTTATTTCAGCATACTTTAACAAATGTCTGCATTTAAAAAAAAAATTACTTATTCAATTTATTCATAAATTAACTTGTTCCTTCCATCTTTCATTCATTCACCCCCCCCCCCAAGTTATTCATTCACTCACTCCCTTGATCTCTCCCTCCCTCACAAAAGTAAACCCACTCCCTTCTCTCGCCTCACTTCACTCTCGTCCGTCTCTCTCTCTCTTTCTCCCTCCCTCCCCGTCTCCTTCCTTCCCTCTCCTCCCTTCCTTCCCTCCCTTCCCGTCTCCTTCCCTCCCTCCCTTCCCATCTCCATCCCTTCCTTCCCTCTCCTTCCCTTCCCTTCCCTTCCCTCTCTCCCCTCCCTCCCTCTCCTTCCCTTCCCTCCCTCTCCTTCCCTTCCCTCCCTCCCTTCCCTCTCTCCCCTCCCTCCCTCTCCTTTCTCCCTTCCCTCTCCTCTCTCCCCTCCCCTTTCCCTCTCCTCTCCCCTCTCCCTCTCCCCTCTCCCTTCCCTCTCTCCCTTCCCTCTCTCCCTTCCCTCTCTCCCTTCCCTCTCTCCCTTCCCTCTCTCCCTTCCCTCTCTCCCTTCCCTCTCTCCCTTCCCTCTCCTTCCTTCCTTCCTCCCTCCCTTCCTTCCTTCCCTCTCTCTCCTTCCTTCCTTCCTTCCTTCCTTCCTTCCTCCCTTCCTTCCTCCCTCACCTCCTTCCTTCCTTTCTCTACTGGAATTGCTCAATGGGGAACATGGCATTAACACTTAGGCCTTCTTTATCAGCACAGTGAGACAAAAATGTTTCCATGTCCTCTTGCAACTGAAATATAAATAAAAAGTCATCCTTTGCTTCAGAGGATGCACCCTCTTGGACCTTCCTGAGGGCATTTTGTTGGTCATCATGGTTCATCCTCAGAAAAGCAGGCTCTGTCACCTCCCCACGAAACACGTCACTGTGATTTTGCACCCAGTACAATGCTGTATATAGGTCTCTGACACTTTTTGGTTGTTGCACCTGGATAAGACAATAATGGCACATAAACTAATTGAACTATTTTTCCAGCATGGAAAAAAAAGAAAAGAAATAATAATAATTTACCATATCAGTGTCCTCTTTAACCACAGCTGTTCTGCTGGGCAACAGTTTGGTGGTGGATTTAGACACCCTATAGACAGGTTCAAGGGTTCCCTGAAGGAGCTGGGATGCCTCTTCTGTCCAGAATGCAAATCTCTGTCCATGTCTTTGGAAAACATGAAAATGTATATGCACTCTTTTTGTTAACACCTTTCTAGTATCACTTTGCTAACAGTGACTAAATTAGGGCTGGTCCAAATACCATTTTTTGAGCTTTGAAGCATTTGGTAGCAATCAACACAGAATATTCAAAGCTGTGGAGGGAGGAGGCTAAACATATTCTTTGCTAATAATCGAATATTCAGGTCAAGTCCTAGATTAAATACAGCCAAGATATTGAAATTTTATCTGTAGAGTCTGTCATACCCTTCTAAGCAAAACCTCTCCATCAGCTGAAGGCACCACCACTGACGAATCATTGGCACCTCCTCCTAAAAACAAACAAATAAAAATAAAAAAAATGACACATACCAGTATTTTGATGGTATACTTGTGTAAAAATCCATCTTACCTCAGTGAATGTTAATGGGCACGAGGTACAGGTACTGAGAGCATACTGTGAAATACAAAAACACAGTAAGACTTTGATTTGATAATCTAACATCTTTGACAAATTAAACATTCTTACCATCAGCATGTAGACAGCACAGGAAATCCCTGAACGCTGTTGAGGAAAAAACTGGAAAAAGGAGAAGTGCATCCACATTTAATTTAAAAACAACTGCTAGCTTGTTTAAACATGTACAGTGGGGATCGAAAGTTTGGGAACCCCTTTCAGAATCTGAAAATTTTTAACAAAAGAGATCATACAAAATGCATGTTATTTTTTTTTGTTTAGTACTGTCCTGAGTAAGATATTTTACATAAAAGATGTTTACATATAGTCCACAAGACAAAACAATAGCTGAATTTATTAAAATAACCCCGTTCAAAAGTTTGGGAACCCTTGCATCTTAATACTGTGTGTGGTTACCTGATGATCCACGACTGTTTTTATGTTTTGTGATGGTTGTTCATGAGTCTCTTGTTTGTCCTGAGCAGTTAAACTGAGCTCTGTTCTTCAGAAAAATCCTCCAGGTCCTGCAGATTCTTCAGTTTTCAAGCATCTTCTGCATATTTGAACCCTTTCCAGCAGTGACTGAACGATTTTGAGATTCGTCTTTTCACACTGAGGACAACTGAGGGACTCAAACACAACTATTAAAAAAGGTTCAAACATTCACTGATGCTCCAGAAGGAAACACAATGCATTAAGAGTCAGGGGGTGAAAACTTTTGAATTCAAATATCAAGGTAAATTGTATTTAATTTTTCTTCTGGGAAACATGCAACTATCTTCTGTTGCTTCCAAAGGGCAGTACTAAATGAAAAAAAATTATATTTCAACAAAATAAGAAAAATGTGGACATCTTCATCCTGTTCAAAAGTTTTCACCCCCCCAGATCTTAATGCATTGTGTTTCCTTCTGGAGCATCAGTGAGTGTTTGAACCTTTTGTAATAGTTGAGTTTGAGTCCCTCAGTTGTCCTCAGTATGAAAACACAGATCTCAAAATCATACAGTCACTGCTGGAAAGGGTTCAAATAAAATGCTTGAAAACTTATGAATCTGCAGGAGCTGGAGGATTTTTCTGAAGAACAGAGCTCAGTTTAACTGCTCAGAACAAACAAGGGACTCGTGAATAACCATCACAAAACATAAAAACAGTCGTGGATCATCAGGTAACCACACACAGTATTAAGATGCAAGGGTTCCCAAACTTTTGAATGGGGTTATTTTAATAAATTCAGCTATTTTTGTCTTGTGGACTATATGTAAACATCTTTTATGTAAAATATCTTACTCAGGACAGTACTAAACAAAAAATAACATGCATTTTTGTGTGATCTCTCTTGTTTTGTTAAAAATTTTCACATTTTCACAGATTCTGAAAGGGGATCCAAAAACTTTCGATCCCCACTGTATACATACATACTTAAATGGTTAGTTCACCCAAAAATCTGTCATTAATACTCTCTCATGCCGTTCCACACCCATAAGACTTTCATTTATCTTTAGAACACAGCATCCGTAAGAGGTTTGTTTTCTCGTGCATCAATCAGGTTTGGTTTATAGAATTAGTCCACTTTTAAATAAACTTTTCCTTATAATTTACTCACCCCCATGTCATCCAGGATTTTGATGAAAACATTCCAGGATTTTTCTCCTTATAGTGGACTTCAATGGCCTCCAAACGGTTGAAGGTCAAAATGACAATTTCAGTGCAGCTTCAAAGGGCTTTAAACGATACCAGATGAGGAATAAGAGTCTTATCTAGCAAAACAATCTGTCATCTGTCACTATTCTAATTACAGAAAAACTAAACTGGCGCCACGTTCGTTCCGTAAGTAGAATAGGGAAGGCGTAGGACATACAGTGTAAGCGTTTTGAAGAACACTGAAAGCGGAAGTACGTTCAAGACGATATTTTGTGTTTATAAAGCATACACAGTTGTATTTTTTTCGAAAATGACCAATCGTTTCACTAGATAAGACCCTTATTCCTCGTCTGGTATCATTTAAATCCCTTTGAAGCTGCATTGAAACTGTAATTTTGACCTTCAACTGTTTGGTGCCCATTGAAGTCCACAATATGGAGAATAATCCTAGAATGTTTTCATCAAAAACCTTAATTTTTTTTCGACTGAAGAAAGAAAGGCATGAACATCTTGGATGAAACGCTTATACTGTATGTTTGTATGTTTGGAACGACATGGTGGTAAGTAATTAATTACAGAATTTGGGTAAACTAATCCTTTAAATCATTTAAAACATACCCCAAGGTCTCTTCCTGTTTTTTCCGTCCAGGATCCCGGGGCAATGAAGGCTGCAATGTGTCTGGCATTCCAAAGAAAACACAAAATACATCATGTGTAATTAAATGATCAGTTCTGCAGCCTGATAATGAGGCCCTTAAATGAACTTTAAGCCTGAGAACGAGGCCCTTATAAGAACTTGAAGCCTGAGAACGAGGCCCTTATATAACCTTGAAGCCTGAGAACGTGGCTCCTTTTTGAAATCATAACCAAATAACATGCCTGGAACAAGGCCAGTAAATTATATATCTTTAGTCTCAACCTAAATATGGTTCTGTAAGCCTCATCTCCAAAACCGTCAGGGCGGAGAGAATCAAGAAAAAGTATTTCCCTCTTAGCCACCAACATAACCTGCAATGGGTACTTTGTTAATATCTCTCCAACCCTACCTGTTAAATTTGAAAATATTACAGCTAGAAAGATTATAAAAAGAAACTCAACACAGAGCAGATAGTGGTCAGGTTCACCCTGCTGCCTGCTCCAAGCTGGAAATAGTACAACATCCTTGGACCTCACGTTTTCCTAACAGTATTTGGACAAAATAATATGCATGCATATACTTCTGTGCCTGTTTCGAATAGAGTTCTTTTTCAGTTGATGAGTATATGATAGCAAATGAGAACTTACAGGCAAACAATGCACTGGGTCCACAATTTTGTCTTTCCAGGTGGGAACAACATAGAGGTCCACAATGTGAACATTTTTTCCCTTAGGGAAAGAACATAAGTTATTAAACACGCATGCATCAAAATAAATACTTTTAAAAGAAGATATAATAGTATAAAGTACATGTCTTCGTGCAGCTTCTTCCACAATCTTGAGGCAAGCATTTCCAATCTGAAATTAATTGCAGAACGATTACATCCCTGCGAACGCTGCCATGTGGAACATTATGCATTATCTGGGAATTTGTTTTTTTGTGCAGTAAATAAGACACTAAACATACGTACATTAGATTCCATGCACTGGTTTAAACCCAGGCTCCAGAAGTCTTCTCGTGTGAGGCAAATTTTGCCTTCCTTCACGATGAGTTCTTGTGATGGCCTGTTTTTGTCCAACACATACTTCAACTAAAAATAAAGAAAGTTTGACATGAACAAGTAATGGTTATCATTTAAATATGCAAAGTGTCACTAAATAGACAGAATGCTTACCAGTTCATCTTGAGTAGGGCCCAAGTCCTTCTCCCACTTTGCACCGGAACAAGCATATGGATGCTCTATCTGCCTTTCAAATGTTGCAGTGGTGTAACCGTGGTCCTGGAGAAACTTTCTCTCAGTTGGTCCATCTAATGATAATTACATACAAATATCCTATATTTCTAAAATTTAACACTTTTTTGTAAATTGTTTCAATCAGAGTTTATCAAACACTCTTACTTTTTAATCGGTAGTATGTCCTCAATCTTGACACATTGACCCTCTGGACACTTGACCCTTTAACAATGGTAGCCACCCCTTTGGAAGAAATGCTGGCTACATTATACGGTCCTTGGTGCCGACTTTTAAATGTGTCTGTTCGTCGTTTCTTGGGGTCCCCTGAGATCAGAACGTCATCTCCGGCCTGAACGGAACATACCCTCACAAATTTGCGTTTGCGATTTTGGAATGATTTCTGCTGCTGTTTCTGTGCTCTCTCTATGTTGCCAAGAACCTACAAAGAAAAAAAAAAAAAAAAAAGAACAGTACCATAAAATGAAAACTTATTGAAAACAAATACAGAATTCTCATCTCTTCTCTTGATGGGATTTTTTTTTTTAAACCAACATATCAATGGAGTCTCAGTCAGGCTAAGGCAGAATAAGGAACAAATTTTATTAATTACAATCACTGGGCCTCCATCATCAATTCTTTTCCTGGTGATGCTATCTACTGAAGCAAATAATGCTAAAGTGATAATGACACTCTCAGCATGCGCACACACAGTCCCAGAAACATTACATTTTCCACATCTCTAAAATATTATATTATATATATATATATATCAGTGTAACAGTGACATAAGAGTTTAGAGTTACATTTAAAGCAGAATCACAGCAAAGAACATGCATAGATCTAGGTCTAATTCCAATAGTTATACATAACTTAATTTACCTTTATATCAAATACAAACCGTTTCATTGAGAAGTTTCATCTTATTGACTCTGGTGTCAATGTCATCTTCTGGGTCAGCAACTTCAAAATCATCTCCCATGGGACAGGCATTCATGACCTCAGGCAGACGTGGGTGTCGATGGAAGAGGAGGAAGTAGGGACTGTATCTAGTGGAGTACTAATCACATAGGAAGATTCCCATTAACTATTAAATTTGTATTATCACGAAAACCTCCACCCTCAACATTACATAAATACATTAATTCAGTTATACCATTGACAACTAACCATACATATTACAGATATAATAAGTAAGCGTGTTAAGACAACCTGCTTTGCAGTGTTGATTCCATGTACCACAGCAGGAAGGTGGAGGTCCCAATCATTGTGGTTGTCATTCACATACTTCCTGAGAGTACGCTTGATATTCTGATTGGTTCTTTCATCCTGTACATATCAATGCATTTATAAAGTTGATAAATAACCATAAGACAACAAGAGATCTTACCGGACAGATATCCAAAGAGTTACCTGTCCGTTGGTCTGGGGATGGTAAGCACTGGAGACAGCATGTTTGATTTTCAGCATGCTGAAAATGCTGTTGTTTAGCTGCAGGGAGATCATCAGTTAAATTTGCACGAGTGGAGTAATTGTAGATAACAATATATGTTGAGACGAGTAAATGGGGAAAAAACATAATTAAACCTTTACAAAACCTCACCTTGTTAACAAACTCCTTCCCTTGGTCTGTAATGATTTTCCTAACCATGCCGAACAAGTACAACTTTGCGGTTATTATTGCAGACACCTCAGTTGCCGTCTTAGATTGCAAGGGTTCTGCAATCACCCACTTGGTGTACAGGTCTGTCATGGTAAGGACATACTTGTTGTTGCGTGCTGTTTCTGGCAGTGGTCCAATCAAATCCAAACCAAGCACCTCCCAAGCTTCGTTTACCTGCATGGCACAAAATTTACATCAGCCAAATGCTAGTAAAACTGTACACAAGCTTGTATGCTAAAACATTGTAAGCAGTACCTTAATGGAATGCAAGACTGGCACAACAGTCTTTATTGGGTCATTTAACTGGCAGCGGTGACAAGATCTGACCTAAAAAAGCAACAGAACATTTTTTGAACAAAATGTCTATAAAAACAGCCAGTTGACAAGTTGGTGATGACAATAGATATAACTTCTAAATCAAGGACGTATCTAACAATCAGAGGTGGTAAAAAAAAGAGACATTCTAAAGTATAGATGTATAACAAAAACTGGCAAAAGTAAAAGAAAAAGTAACATCTCTACTGTACATTACCCAGTCTTTCACATCCTGGATAATTGTAGACCAATAGTAGCCAGCAATAACCCTGTTTTGAGTGCCTCTGACACCACTGTGATTGCCAGTCCCAGGGTTATTGTGGCATTCTGTAAGAACAGACCTCTTCTCTTCCTCTGACAGGACAACTAGCCGCATGTATTGCCTACTGGGGCCGATGTAGAAGAGTCTGTCGTCTGTTTTAAGAAGAAAAAAGAAAATGTCAGAAAAAGTTATGTCTTTCTTCATTTGAACACAAAAGAAGATATTTTGAAGAATGTTGGTAATCATCAAATAGTTGACGGAAACCACTGACTTCCATCGTATTTGTTTTTTTGTTTTTTTTCTACTATGGAATTCGATGACTACTGTCAACTGTTTGATTACCAACTATTCTTCATTGATTACCAACTATTCATCAAAATATATTGTTTTGTGTTCAACAGAAGAAAAAAACACATACAGGTTTGAAACAACATGAGGGGGAGTAAATGATGGCAGGAGTTTCATTTTTGGGTGAACTATCCCTTTAACAAAGCTTAGTATTTTATACAAAATTTGTAAATTAAGCACATGACCCAGGTTGTTCCAGACAGGCAGTTCTATTTTTCATTATAAAATCTCTTGGTACTCATACCCCTGGCTTCACAGATAAGGCTTAAGCTAGTCCCAGACTCAAATGCATATTGAGCTGTTTTAACTGAAAGTAACTTGCGCTAACTTATCCTAAAATATATGACTGCCATTGTTTTGTCTTAAAATGCACACCAGCAATTTTATTTATTTATTTATTTATTTATTTAAGGCACGTTTATAAAAGCTACTTAAATGCCATAATTGATTTTTGGCCTTATCCTGGCTTAATCCAAGCCGTGTCTATGAAATTAGGCCATACTTACCTTTGATAGTAAAATTCGTAGACGCCCGTTTCACCTTCCGACGCTCTGTGAAATTGTCAGGAATTTCTCCTTTTAAGAGAAATTCTTTAATATGTACATAAAACGCAAAAGAATCCATATTGCTATCATATGTCACTCTCCAGAACGTCTCTGTTGATCATATGCGCACACACACAGTACAAATCGTGACAGTGACGTCGTTGTCGTAAAAACGTTAGCGGTGACAGGAAGTAGCAGTAAATTCGCGCATGCGCAGAACAAATCGTGTTGCCGGTACGGATCGAGTAGTGACAAACGTTAAAGTGTTTCGCCCTTCTGTGGTGATTTTTGTGAATTACACCGCTGCTAATTAAACTGTTTCGCCCTCCTGTGGTGATTTGTGTGAATTACACCACTGCAAATTGAGTCTAATGAACATTAAAGTGTTTTGCCCTCCTGTGGTGATTTTTGTGAATTACAGTGTTGCAAATCAAGTCTAATTAGCTGTTTTTATTTGGTTCACTTTTTTATTATTTTATACAAGTTAATATTTGTTAAGTCATAGCCATTTATTCTAGTCTATTGTAGTAAAATATATTTTAATCAACAAATTGTGTTTTTGAAACACCCAGTGGTGCAACTCGGACACATCATCAGTGATATTTTAGTTGACGAGAGAGCTAAATTAAATTAATTATATATTAATTTAACTGTATCAGTAAAAGCAAAATGTGAAGATAGTCTTTGTTTGAAGTATTCACATTGTGACAATCTGCAGGTACAAGTTCAAGTTGTTTTTGTTTTTTTTGTTTTTAAATGAATCCGATTCAGGATAACACAAAAACAAGGTTTGGAAAATGGATTCATGATGTACTCGCTCATTACAAAGTTTTTGTAAATTTTGAACACAAAAAAAGTTACGCACAGCATCTTTAACTAATTTACAACTGATTAAACAGCATTAAATATGAAATTTGTTTTATTCACTTGTAGTGCTTGTTTCATGTGAGAGGGCTTGGCTAATCAGGCCAATTTTAAACGATTAAATGTCATTTTTTTGACATTTAAACTAATCCCAAACTATAAAACGGACAGATATCAGTTAAAAACCTTATTAGAAATTTGTTTGTGGTTCGAACCACAGCGAAGCGAAGTTTGAAACGCGTTCCGAATCACTGATTCGAAACAAAAGATTCATAAAAAAGAATCGAAGCTTCAAGACGCAGTGACGTGCAAGAGATCAGACCAAATTGCCAAATGACTTTTTCACTGTCATAAAGAATTTGTGGAGGAATGATCCGCTTTAACAGTGTTTCTTAGTTTAATTTTCCAACACAGATATCATTTACATCTATTAATTTAGTTGATAAAAAATTGTCCAGTAGTTTACAAATGTCATTTACTCACCTTGATGTCGTTCTAACCCGATGATGTTTTCTTTCGTGTCAAGCTCCAAAAACAAAATCAGAGTAGTCCAGACGATTCATATACTCTATTCCAAGTCTTCTGATGTGAGTCGTTGGCTTTGTGGGGATAAAAACGTATATTTTTTTGCTATGTTGTCCTCCTCGTTTCGAATCAGGCGCGCACATGAGGACGTCTGTTTGTTTACATAAGCGTAGCGCATTGGGTGCGTTCTATACCATATAAGGAGAAGAAGGCGGAGCGAAAGAGCGCACACATTTCATTGGTTTTCGCGTCAGCGCAGTAGTTTTGAACGCATAAACGTGATATTTTTCTCCTAATGGATTCCCTATGGATTGTGACATGACTTATTTTATAATATATGCCGTTTTTTCCCGTCTTATTTAATTTTGGCAAGTACAAAAAGAATTTAACTCTTTAGCCCAATTCCTAGGGCATGTTGTCTTATGCAAATCAACTTAAAATGCTTCACTGCTTATTGGGTTTGATGATTCTGATTGAGCGCAGTTGAATGCCACCGTCATAACATAATCTTGGTATTTGTCAGACATTTACATATCCAACTTATTTAGACCGTATCATGAGAGGATCAGTGCCCATCGAGCACCCTAAAGTCAAGTGCCAGTGTTAACCCTTTGAACCCCATGGCTGAAATAATCAATTTAAGTGTTTCTGAGTTTCAGAGGTTTACCTAGACAGTTAGAATTTATGTTCATTTCACTGGTGATAATCATGTGAAATACTGTGAAATTGGAAGGGTCATCAATATTCCCATCAGACTGTAGTGAATTGTTTTATTTTAGGGCTGTCGTTCTTTAATAAAAGAGCATATAATGAAACAATGTAAAACAATTCATCTGCTTTATGCACATTTTCTGTTTGTTAAATGCATCATTTCAGGTCATTACTGTGCCCTCATTAGTAGGGCCTTTGCAGGTGTGTCAGTTCTTCCGCCAGGGTGTTTTGAGCCAATCACCTGAGCTGCAATTGTCATGTGACTGATTACTCTAGCAACAGGAAATTGTTATAATGACAATACTGATTGGAAGTGCTGAAGTCTAGCAACTATCCTGAACCAACTTAAACAGTTTCGCCCTCCTGTGATTTGTGTGAATTACACCGCTGCAAATTGAGTCTAATTAATTTAGTTTCGCCATCCTGTGGTGATTTTTGTGAATTACACCACTGCTAATCAAGTCTAGTGAACATTAGTTTTGCCCTCATGTGGTGATTTGTGTGAATTACACCGCTGCTATTTAATTATAATGAGCATTAGTGTTTCGCCTTCCTATGGTGATTTGTGTGAATTACACCATTGCAAATCGAGTTTAATGAACATTACTGTTTCGCCCTCCTGTGGTGATTTGTGTGAATTACACCATTGCAAATCGAGTCTAATGAACATTACTGTTTCGCCCTCCTGTGGTGATTTGTGTGAATTACAACTCTGCAAATCGAGTCTAGTGAACATTAGTTTTGCCCTCCTGTGGTGATTTGTGTGAATTACACCGCTGCTATTTAATTATAATGAACATTAGTGTTTCGCCTTCCTATGGTGATTTGTGTGAATTACACCATTGCAAATCGAGTCTAGTGAACATTTGTTTTGCCCTCCTGTGGTGATTTGTGTGAATTACACCACTGCTAATTAATTATAATGAACATTAAAGTGTTTCGCCCTCCTGTGGTGATTTGTGTGAATTACACCACTGCTAATTAATTATAATGAACATTAAAGTGTTTCGCCCTCCTGTGGTGATGTGTGAATTACACCGCTGCTAATTAATTATAATGAACATTAAAGTGTTTTGCCCTCCTGTGGTGATTTGTGTGAATTACACCACTGCAAATCGAGTCTAATGAACATTACTGTTTCGCCCTCCTGTGGTGATTTGTGTGAATTACACCATTGCAAATCGAGTCTAATGAACATTAGTGTTTTGCCCTCCTGTGGTGATTTGTGTGAATTACACCACTGCAAATCGAGTCTAATGAACATTACTGTATCGCCCTCCTGTGGTGATTTGTGTGAATTACACTACTGCTAATTAAGTCTAATGAACATTAGTGTTTTGCCCTCCTGTGGTGATTTGTGTGAATTACACCACTGCAAATCGAGTCTAATGAACATTACTGTATCGCCCTCCTGTGATGTGTGAATTATACCACTGCAAATCGAGTCTAATGAACATTAGTGTTTCGCCCTCCTCTGGTAATTTTTTAATTACAACACTGCAAATCGAGTCTAATGAACAAGTTTCGCCCTCCTGTGGTGATTTGTGTGAATTACATCGCTGCTAATTAAGTCTAATAACAACATTTATAAGACCATTTATATCAGATTTTGTTGATGATTTGAAATATGTTATTTAATTTTGAGGTCAGCAAGCAGTTGAGATTTCAGGATTCCCAATTCACATAGATAGGACTTGACTTGAAACAACCAGTTTAAAATCATTAGTTTGGTGCTGCACATAAGAACCAGAGTAGAGAAAAACAAACCACACCTGTCATGAGTGTTTTAATTTTTTTTAATTTATTTTAAAATTAAAATAAATATCAATGTAAAAAATCTCTGAGAAAACAAACATTGCCCTTGTTTAAATGTGGAATATTACAGCTCATAATGTTTCCATGAAAACTCTTTAATAAATTATATCATGTACAGATGGTGAAACACAGAACGTTACACAATGAACGCATCCTTACACTGCTCGAGTATGATTTTGTGTACTTCGCAACAGCAAGTCTCATTTTTTTTTTTTTTTTTTCAAACCAGGTTGAATCAACATCCACAAAGATGAATAAAACGAGAACAAACAGAACATAGAGAGAAAGAGAGAAAGTATCTAAAGATGGAAAACTGGCCTTCTGTGTGTTAAAGAAAACCGCACTGACAGAGATATGAATCCTGGCGGCTCCATCGGGTGCAAGGCGTTCTTCTGTCCTACAGGTGCGTTTTTTTTATATATATATAGCTTTTACCAGCTGTGCTTAGGATAACAGCACACTGAGACATCTGGAAGGCCACTTCCGCCTGAGACTTCATCTGTCCACTTAAACAGTGTCTTTTTCTTGATCTGCTCTCTTTCCCTGGAATAACACATTCTCTCTTTTCCCTCCGCCAAACAAACAATATAATGATATAATGATGTATTTTTTAAAAACATTTTATAACTTTATTTTCGTACAAATCTATATAACCCAAATTTTAGAAATCTTATTTACATGAAAAAGTTTAAAATGGCTAACTGCCCACCCCAAGAAACGTTCACACATGAGGTTTTGTTTTTTTGTTTGTTTTTTTCAGTTTTGTCTGTTCAATGCTTTTTTCTTGTACAAAGAAAAAACAGCAATAGACCAAGCGAAAAGAAAGTCTCCTCTTCCTAAATGTATGATCATAGGAATCACAAATTGCCATCCTCATCCTGTGTCCACCTTATCCCATGATGCATTTTATTTAAGGGGGCAAAATAGAGAACAATCAATAACGGAAAGAGAAATAATAATAATAATAGTAATAATAGTAATAATAATAAAAGGTGGGTAACTTTGTCAATCAGTGCTGTCCTCTTAGGTTTGCCCCTCATGGGCAGGAGGAACAGAGCTGTTATTGGCGGCAAAGGTAAGAGGAGCATTGTCTCCCTCTAGTGGTGCGTTTCAAGCACCGCAGGACAAAAGTCTCACACGGACCCCTCTTCCGCACAGCCTCCGCCGGCTGTGTAGCGAAACTCCTGCAGGTTGGACACGCCGTGGAAGTGCACAAACGCACCTGCCACCACCAGGATATGGAACAGCTGATGGGAGTGGAACTGCAGAAGACAAAATAACAACAAGGTATGGATTAGATTTTAAGGCATTCAGTTTGGATCATGAACTCTTGTGTATGACTTTCAGGGACATCGACTCACCCAGATGTCACATTTGCCAGGGAAGAATCTCTCTGGTATGCGCGCGGCATACAGGCAGGCTCCGGTGATGTACAGGACGGCCATGAGGAACAGCCAGCCCATCTGACCCATGGTGGTGGCCCTCAGGAAGCCCTCTGTGATCATAAAGTGCAGCGTGGGAACGACTCCACTGAGGCCCAGACCCACAAACACACCTGAGACACACAGGACAGGCCAGGAATTCATTATATTGCATTATTAGAAACTTTTAGAACTCCAAGATTAAAGGGTCAGTTCACCCAAAAATGAAATTTGTCATTAATTTTGGATGAAATATGAGAGCTTTCTGTCCCTCCATAGACAGCTACGCAACTGACACTTTGATGCTTCATAAAGAGATGGGAAAACTAATCCATCTATGGAGGGACAGAAGGCGCTTAGATTTCATAAATGATTTTGAAACATAAGGGTGAGTAATGACAGAATTTTTTTGGGTGAACTAACCTTTTTAACACTCATTAAGAACCAAGTACAAGCAGAACTTGGCAGAAAAAGGAGAAACAGAATGAGACTGCATCTTACCGGCTCTGACTCCGCGGTACTGTGGCGTGGCGAAGAAATCACACTGTGAAACTGTGATGGCAGCGATCCCCAGGATACACACCACTATCAGGTATATGAAACAGGGCTGAGGGGAGCAGTAGAAGGAGTAATACAGCCACGGTACAAAACTGCCCATGATCAGGAATGCGATGCCTGAATAGTCTAACCTGTGATATGAGTGAACGAGAAAGAGGAGGCTGAGAGATTCATTCATATATATGACAAACATACTGAACTTCCATTATTAACCTTCATTAACGATTTTTTTTTTTTTACAGAAATAATCATGGTTCAGTTTCATCTTTACATATACTATTTTTAACATTAAAATCACATATATAAACATTAGTGGTGCATTATGGACTAAAATGAACTATAAAAATAATATTAGCCATGATTAATAAATGAAATAAAGTGCATCAACTAATATTAAACTACAAAATATTATTAAGTGTTACCCACAGCTCCACAGTCCTTCCTTGATAATTTCTGGTTTTCATGACTGTGGGGACCCTATAATAAGGATTAGTAAGGAGTAAGGAGTGCTTACTTTGAGAAGACGCGGGACACCCCCTCCGAGTGGCAGTAAACTGTGTGAAAGAGCCAGGAGAAGGAGAGACAGAGAATGGCCCCCAGGAAGAACATGCCGATGACGATCTTCTCTTGGAAAGGTGCCACAAACGACATATTGGGTCTGAACATGTACACGATGCCCAGACAGAGAAAGAACAGGCAGCCTTAAAGACACAAGAGAAATACTGGTTAGTGTAAGATCCATGTGCAGATAAGCGTGTTGACATTAATTATATAATTAATAAAGTTATGCTGAGTCCCCTCCCCGCTACAGGTCAATACTATGAATCAATAAATGTATTAAAGTACAAAGAGTAAAATCGAACTGAACTCAAAGCAGATGAAAAAGCTTAGCGATTACTAGTAGACCAACATCAAACATCTCCTTTGTCTATTACGGCTCAGTCATACCACGAGTCCAAAGGTGTAGAAGATCAATAGCTGCACATTACCATCTCACCCCATGATCAATACCATTATTTAGGTCAAGAGTCTATTATGTTTAGAATGACCCTACGCCCTTCCCCTACATTTCCCCATGCTGTGTGAAGCATGCCCACATTTCTCTAGGTGGCAGCACAGAGTCAGACTAGGCTGAAAGGGAATGCTTACTGTGCTGATGTATAAAAAATGGAAATTATATTATATTATATTATATTATATATTTCCATTTAAAATATGTAAATAAATTCTATATTATAATATACATATTAGTTTTTTATATATTTATATAACAAATGATATAATTAATATAAAAAAATATATAATATTATAATTAAAATATATATGTAATATATTATATATAATTATAATAAATTATGTAAGCGTGTATATATAAATTAAGTAAATTAAATAAAATTACATTTAAATTAAATAAAAATACATCAGCACAGTTAAGCGCTCACTTTCAGCATAGTCTGAGTAAGTAATGAGTAAAAAAAAAAAAAAAAATAGAATAATAATAATAAAGTAAATAAATTGTTTTTTGTGTACCCAGAAGATGTGTCCAAATGTTGCCCGTTTCGGTGTGGATTCTGAAGATGCTCTTGAAACAGGCTCTGAAGGAAGGCATGGGTGGCCGATGCCCATGCAACAGGAAGTCATTATCCTTCAGCCAATCAGGGAGGACGTCATGAGGGATGACACGCCATCTGCCCTCCCACATCTAAGACACAAAATTAAAAGCATCACTGTAAGCTCTCAAAAGCAACCCTGCAGTTTTAAAAAGATGACATATCAGGCTACTCTTTGACATGTCATTATGCTAAGCTCAGGTCAGCATTACTGGTTGGCATGAGGAAAGTCCTCATTTAACTTCAGAAAGTAATTATACGGTTTATGCATGTATGTGAGAGAGGACAAGAGCAAGAGATAAGCATTACAGTAATTATGAGTTATGGGGCAAGCAAAAATTACACAGAACCAGAAATACTCTACAGAGGTACACAAGCCATTTAAATACATTTGATTATAAGTCTATTGGCTCCCTCAACTACCAAGTCTAATTACTGCTTAAAGGGATCCAAAAATTAAAATTATCCCATGATTTATTCACCCTCAAGCCATCCTAAGATTTTGAAGCCTATAAAGTGCATCTATCCATCATAAAAATAATCCATATGGCTCCATGGGGTTAATAAAGGCCTTCTGAAGTGAAGCGATGGGGTTGTGTAAGAAAATATCCATATTTAAAACTTTATAAACTTTAATAACTAGCTTCCAGCAGATGGCTGTACGCTTGGAAGAGCCAGGAGATTTTAAAATATATCTCCGATTGTGTTCATCTGAAAGAAGATAGTCATAAACACCTAGGATGGCTTGAGGGTGAGTAAATCATGGGGTAATTTTCATTTTTGGATGAAGTAACCCTTTAAGTAACATAGAAGCACACATGAAGTACAACAATGTCTTAACCCATAATTTCCAGATGCACATGTGTAGAATGTTTCTAAGACTGAAAAGTACTGTTACGTTGAACAGTTAACTCTCTTCTCACCCAACCTGCACTTTTTAAATCCAAAAGAGGAAACAAAATCTTATTTTATAGTCCTCTAGAACTGAAAGTGAATATTTTTTTTAAATGGTATCTGGATTTTTTTTTCCTTGTGTGGTTTTCATAAAACTAGGTTGCCCAGCTTCTCTTTACCAGCTGTGGTGACGCTGCTGAGAAGCAGCATTAGTTTCGAAGTTTCGTTCTGCCAAGACAAGACTGACAAAAACCACTCCTGTGCAATCATACCAGTCACAGGCGTGACCACAGGATTACACCTAGAAGTGCAGCACAGGCAGTGACTACAGCCGAGGGCTGACATCTACATTCTGAACATGCTGTATCTGCTGAGAAGTGTTCTTAGCTCTTTTAACGGAGTAAAACAAAACAAATGAATCTAGGTCAGGTTGTTTGATTGACACTCCATGAAGAGCCTTATGGTCATCTGTCAAGATGTGTTCTCAAAGTCTGCGTTCCTAGAAGTGTTCCTTTCAAGACTCCTGAGTGCTGATAGTGAATGGCACTGATTGGATCTTACACTGTGTTTGCTCTCCGACATAGAGAGCTTTGGCTTCTTCCCCAGAGGGAGAGAGGAAGGAAAGAGCCATTAAAGCAGAAGGGGCTCAAAAAGCAAACTAAACTTGATCTGGTTTATAGGGCACAGCACATGCTACAAAGGACGGCTTTCAGTTCCTGTTCCTCTGCATATGGCAGTCTCTGAATACAAGATTGAGATGGGAGGCTGCTGGAGCCAGGAGATGGGCGTCTGGTTTGGCAGGGATGTTTTCCGTATTGATAGACTGTGGCATGTTCGTGCAAAAGCAGCTGTGAGCACTCGGCTCGTGTCAGGTGCTTTGATGTCATCTGTTTAATCTCACCAAACTCAATGATAATGCTCATCTGTGTTTATGGTGTGTGAGCTGGGTCTCAGCTGTGAAGTTGATGTGTGTGAGAGATGAACGGAAGAGATTCTGACCTTGTGCACAAACTCCTCCATCCTCTCCATGGCGTGGTGTGCCTGTAGCAGAAGGCCTTCGTCAGAGCTCTTCTCTTCCTCCTCATCTTCCTCTTCTCTTTCTGTTGTTTCTTCCTCCTTTTCATGTATCACCCTCCTTGAAAGAAGGCACTGAAAACACAAAACACACACAAGTCAGGTTTTAGAGTTTATTTTGTTTCTATCTTTCATTTCAGGCAATGGTCAAATATAATACTGAGAATTAATTTAGGTACATTTTTAGCATATAATACTCTTGGTGAAGATGCATCTTTATAAATAGTGCACTAAAATATTAAAGAATTTAAATATTAAATAAGTGTACTTTAAAAAAAAATGAAAAATCTAGTAGTGTTGTCAAAATTAACGCCTTAATGCATGCAATTGATTTTCTCAGTTTAACGCTTTAAAAATATTTAACGCAGCTTCCATTTTTTTCCCCGTCATAATTTGGCAAGTATCACATTATATGATCACACTCTTATTCACGCAAATGCTTTTAAACCATTCACGAGGCAAACGAGAATGCGCTGTCTGTGAATGTCATGTCATGTGACAAACACACAACTCGTGTGCAGAGAAAGATTCACGCCAGTATCGAGTTCGCTTTCGCCCCTGAACAAACAATAACAGTGAATTATGAAAAAATGCCTGTTTTGTTAAGTATCATCATAAGAGCAGTCTTAAATGAGTTAAATAACATAATAAATGAACTTTAAGAGTTGTGAGAAAATGAGATGTGCGTCAGATCCGCGTCATGTTTGGCAGCAGCAGCCCTTGAAGTGACAGCAGCCTAATAAAACAGTTGCTGTGATGTCTGACATTAATGTTAATCAAAGGTAACAGAGAAAATTGTAGCTTTAATAAAGATTAATTTATTCAATTTCTGTACATTTCCTGTTAGACAGCTGAAGGCCACAGGTAAATATGACATTTATTATAATGGGTTTATGTGAAGATTATTTTAAGTTGAATTAAAAGTTATGTTTTAAAAGCCTAATGTCTATAAATTAATGTTTAAAAAATAATTTTCATAGGAGACATCAGTACGAGTATTAGTGTCAGTGATACAGAACTTCTCATAAAAAGATGCCATTAAACAAATATTTAAAAAACACTGTCTTTAAGTTGTTTCTACATTAATTTGGAGAGTAACTGTGAGATTACGACAATATAAAAACCTTCAATGTTATTAATAGTGATTAATTAAAGAAAAATGTGATTAGTTAATTTTTTAATTGATTGACAGCACTAAAATCTAGAAACCCACTGCTCAAACCTCAATTGTTAGAGGACTAGTCAACCATCCTGACCCAAACACCCAGTCAACCCAGACATCACATAGGGGGTCACTCAGAGCACATATAAAAAGGTCATTTAAGTACTCTCTCTAACGCACACACACTCTATTTAATTAATACTGCATTGATTGGTACGACCTTGCTTATGGCATGTTCTCAGTGCTTTGTGTGTTAAAAACAAAGCCCTGCTGACTCGCTCCAATTTATCTCTGTGCACAGCGTGTGCTTATACCAACAATCAACACACATACAAGCCCCATCTATCAAACATACAACGTTGAACACACTAGGGTGCGTATCCAAACATCTCTAAGAGAAACTATTAGCAATATCAGGGTGAAAACATTCTCTCAGGTACTGCCACGGCTCAGATATACACAAACAAACACACACAGGTTTGGCTATACTTGTGAGGGCCAAATGTCCTCAATTACATAGCGAAATATCATGACAACCAACTAGTGAGGACATTTTACTGGTCCACACTAGTTAAAAAGTCTTATAAAATCAGTCAAAACATATATGTTTTTATTTAAATCTAGAGTTTTGGTTGGGTTAGGCCATTGAAAATATCATCAACCTGATGTAAAAATCAATGGAAGTCTATGCAATGTCCTCACTAATATAGTGAAACAAACGTGTGTGTTCCTAGAGTCGGCTTTGCCTTGTAGCAAATCTGCGGCAAAAGGAGGCGTCCCAAACTGCTGAACAAACAGATTAGATAGAAGGAGAAAGGCTTGCAGAGGGTGAAAGTGCGAGGTGTTGTTTAGTAGCACAGGTTAACAAGCCTCTCTTAAGCAGATCAGACTTGGGCAGTGGGACAATCAGCATCTCTATAATCAGCGCTGACGTGGCATTAGCGTTGTACTAATTCCCTAGCAGCTTTGTGAACAGCCCCCTCCCCTTTCCTTCAGCTGATACTGAAACACACGCACACAGCTGGAGGGTGTCCTCAACAGAATAAGGTATGACTAGAGCAGAGGCATGGCCACAGATGACCTTGAAGGCCCTGCGCTTGAGCGTCAGCGTCACTTCCAGTGGACAGCCAGCAGGGGTCCTACTGCAGTGCGTTCCATTTTGACAGTGTAAACGCATACAGATGACAGAAGACTCAACAGCAAACGCATCTGAACCACATTTTTCACTCTGTAATTAGGTGTAGTCAGTCAATAAAATCAGAAACAGGCACCGTGTGTTCTTGCACCTACTTTTTGCTTTAGCCCAGCAGCGCTTCAAGGCAGGTCCATAAATAGACACTTCAATGGTTTCTAAACTTATTCAGCCTTGAGTTTAGCTATTCAACATCACCAGATTAGCAGAAAGACGAACTGCATTTTTGCATCAAACGAGGCATTTCAGCACACAGCACAAGCCTACAAAGTTCAAAAAACCTGAAATAGAGAATTGATGAAAGGATCAAATGTGTGACATCAATTAAAATAATAACAAGAAAATACAAATAAAACTACTTATAGAATAAAAGTATAAAAACAGAAAAAATATAATTTTATATTTTAATATTAAGATGTTTAATTATACATTTTAATTTTATTTTTGATATTAACTTTTGAATACAAATGTTATAAATGTCATGTTATAAATAACAGTTTTATTAATAATTTTTTATTATAAATCAATTATCAGAATTAAATTATCATTATAATAAAATATTACCTTTCATTTAATTTAACTATGAAGACTGGTGTGCTGAAAGGCATCAGTTTAAATTAGGTTTATGTTCAGTTGAATAAAAATAAATAAATAAAAAATAAAATAATAATAATAACAATAACAATAATAAAAGTAATAATAAAAACAAATTCCACTGCCAAGTCTCTGTAAAGAAGATACCTGAGCCATATCTAAGGGTCAAAGGTCACTGCAGTACAGACTTCTAAGAGTCCCAAATGTATTTTCATGTGACAAACCATCTTTCTAACATGTGAAATCTAGGACACTTGTAAACCTGTGAACAGAGAGGTCATGGTTAAAAGGCCGACCAACTAACAGTGTGTATTTCTTGTCAAGAAGAGCCGCCAAGCAGAACCAGAACGGGATCTATAATGCATGAATAACCTACTTCTGATGCCTGCCAGCAAGACAGCGTTCTGTAAGTGTGACAGTGTTCGGTTCGCTCTCATTACAAGAGTGCATGTGCATATTAAACATGTGGTGTCTGTCAGTTTTTCGCCTTAATGCTTTAAATCAGAAAATAATCAAGGATGCTATTCATAGCTCTGACAAATATACCACTCTTGCTTCCTGTGAACGTGTGGAACAGAGAGCAAGTGTTCCTGTTAGGGTACTTTATGCCTAAAAAAGGAGCTCTCACTGGGCTTAAAAGGCCTATAAAAAAAAAAACAACGAGAAAAATGAGTTGTAGATACTGCTAAAGATTCCTTGACAATCTCATCTTTGTGAGCTGCTGCATTTCCAGTTTGAGTATGTTCTGTATGGCAGGGTGTGAAATAATATGAACTCCTCAGATATGGTTTTCATCTTAGGTCACTAAAGGAAAACTTATAACACACCCACAAAAAAACAATACCAAGTAAGCCTGCAAAACATGGTGATGTGCACACCTCAGAAAGGCATGCGTGAACTCATACTCTTGTGCAGAATAAAGGAAATAGCAAGTCTTCATATCAGATCAAATTTGTCATCATGACACATGCTACCACAATATTAGAGGTGGTTATGTAATTTTCAGCTTTCAACAAAAGTCAACACTTTCCCATATAGGGCTATAACTGTATACACTTTGACCCTCTGGTGCTCATCGCATGTCAGTCAAAAATGAACATTTTACAATAATAATAATAATAAATTACTATTATTACAATAGAATTAATGTACTATATTTTAGTTCAATAATGTTTTTTTTATTTATTATTTTGTGTGTATATATATATATATATATATAAAAAATAAATTTAATAAATTAATAAATAAAAAAAAACATGATTGAACTAAAATAGTACATTTAAGAAAAATTATTTAAATATTAAATAACCATGTGGTAATGCCTATGTTTGGACAATCCAGAGAATTTTATATATTATATTATATATTATATTATATATTATATTATATATTATATTATATATTATATATTATATATTATATATATTATATTATATATTATATTATATATAAAATTCTCTGGATTGTCCAAACATAGGCATTACCACATGGTTATTTAAATTATTTTTATTTATTATTGAACATAAAAAATATTATATATATATATATATATATATTATGATATATACGGTGATATAAAATTACTTGTGCTGTAATTTAAGATTTTGGTCATCCCACCCAGCCTTAATCCTAGAGTAATTGAGATGTGCAGCATTATGCTCACCGCGTGCACTGATTGGTTGGATATAATGACCCTCTCTAGAGATCATCACTTCCCTGCCAGGGAGAGGGGAAAAAACATTGCTTGTTTGCTGGGGACACAGCTGGGACAACCTGTATGGGTCTGTGTAAAGAATAGAGGGAGAGTAAATACGGAGAAAAAAAAAAATGGCTCTACACCTCATAAAACCACCATGTAGGTTGGAGCCCAATGGGAGGGGAAAAAATAAAAAATAAATACTAAATGTTTCAATGCAACATTGTACTCGAGAGCACTTGAACTCTTCAGTATGTTCGCCTAAGCTTAAAATGACATGCAGTCTGTCTGATTTGCTGGTTTTAGCATGACTCGGCTGTAATACCCCCGCCACCTGCTACCTAAGAACATGGCCAACATCTTAAAAGCTTTGTTTAAGTGATGTTTTTCCTTCACTGATGAGAAACAAGAGACCACATATGGTGAAAATAAAAAGCAGCATGTAACGTCAAGATGAATCAGTGGCTAAACTTGCAGAACAGTTGCTGAATGCAAGCAAACAGAGAAGTGTCCAAATGTTAGTCAAGGTTTCTTGGACCAAAAAAAAATAGTAATTTAATTTAACATTACCATTTTCCAGGTCTCTCTGACCCTTGTTGTTAAACAACATACACTTCAAAATACAGAACAGGAATGAATGCAAGATTGTGTATTTTCGGTATGAAAGTCGGACACATGGGGTCTCTGCAGGAGGCCAGCAGGGATCGGTGTCATCTCTGTGGTCTCGTCTGAGATTTGAGAGAGGTCATGTCAGGTCATACTGTACTCCAGCCCACGTCTGGAAGTCAGATTAGAGCCAGATCATGTGAGCAACAGAGAAGGGCCAAGCTCCAACTGTCCTCAAAAACACAAAAGAAATATCTTAAAACAACTGCTTTGCTGTAATTTATTTATTTATTTTGCTTTAAGACATCATGCCTGGTGAGGACATGGTGTGAAGGTTCATGTAAAGGTATGTTCCATCATTAATTTACCTCATTAAGTCAACAGTGTAAACAGACATGATGGTAAATGCCGCTAAAATTTCAATATACAGACTATTGCCGCGTGAAGACAGTCAAAATATTTATGCCAAGCATGCTGGCATCTCATCATGGGGAATATAAAAATAATGTAGCACATATGCACAGCACTCAAAGGTGACTTTGAAAGACCTTGTGAGATATTTTGAGACAGAGGAACGTGTTTGGTGAAAAATAACATCAGCAAAAGTTTGGAACAGGAGCACGGGGTTGGTAAGAATATGATCATGTGCATTTCAATTCCTGGAATGCTGGGAACATCCTGTTGCAGGCCTCTGGAATGGCATATCCTCGGCGGGAGGGCCACGAGTCTCGTTTAGTACAGTTCAGAGGCTACTACAGTTCAGTAACAACACCTACGTATCTCTGAACGTTTTATTACATGGGTAAGTTATTTAATTTCCCTCTCGTTCCTCCAAAGTGTATGTACATTCAATAAGCTAAGAAATGGTCAGATGCTAAACACATGGAAATCTGCACTATTTGGCCCAAAATTTTGTGCTAATAAATTTGACTAATAATGATCATCATTATTACCATCATCATCGCTAAATGATGAAGAAAAGAAAAAAAAATACTGTACACTGGAGAAAAACACTGATTATATGTTTTCCTTATTTTTCCTATTTTAACCAAGTATAGGATGGAGTGAGCATTACTTGGCGCTAAACATTTCCATTTCATACTGGACGCCGGAGGGTGCCCTTGAGCAGATACACCAAATTTACTTTGCAGAAGTAATATAATCCATGTCGTTTCAGGAAATCCCCTATGGACATCATACTAACGTTGTAACAATAAAAAAATGACAACGCTTTGATTAAACAAACACTCGACTGATGTTATGAAGTGAGTTGAGTAAAAATACATTATTAAATGTTGGACAAGCAGTACATAAACGCTTCTCATGCTTGAAAGGTTTGTTGTGTTGCTTTTTCAAATGGAGTGTCATTTACTACTGATCACAAAGCCACTCTTCACTAACATGCCATGTACATATTTATATCATTAAAAATCGTAGCCTTTGCAATTTCATAATTGCACTAAGCCAAATTGTGATTTCGGTTTAATTTCGATTAATCATGCAGCCCTACCCATCATAGACATAAACAGAGAGAAGTAGCTCCGGCTACAATGTTCTTCTGCAAGACGCATGCAGTTTTGTTTATTAACCACTAGAGTGCCTAAAGTTACATACTGCAGCTTTAATAAAAGTATTATTTCTTATCAAACCCCAAATTTTGAACATCAGTGTAATTTTTAAAGTGAAAGTCCTCCTCCTGATAGAGCTGTCCCAAATCTCCGCATTGACAAGGGTTTGAAGGTCAGTCATGATCAACAGAACTGAACGTTGAGTAAAATCTACTGATAAGATTGCATGTGCGCTCCAGGACTTGTGATTGCACAACCTTCTCAAGTCCACAGCCACATGTTTAGTGCATTTCCCTCTTTGTACAGAATCACATTGCACCAACATATACAGATTTGTCCTGCAAAACAACATATTTGTCCTTGGTTCCCCTGAAAGCACAATGCATTCCAGTCAAGCAGGTTTAACCAGCACTACTTGCGACTGATAACAATCATTTCAGGCTAGCACAAAAATATACAACATGACTGGGTGTACAGAGAACAACAACAGATTGTTGGCTTGTGTTTAAAGGTTTTCATTTCAAGCCATATTTTCCTCTATTAGCTTCTTTAAATGCTAGTCATAGACAACCTTTGTCACAGTAAGACTGACGTTATATACACTGCCTGGATACTCACAAAGCTAACAATCCACAGTCTGCATATACACAATTTTTTTGCCATCTATCATCCAAAGTATACTTCACTTTTTATGCATACGCAAGGTTCAGCGTACAGTGCGCGATAGTGAGATATTTTGTAAGATAATTTAATTAATTTATTTTTTTTGCAGTAATTAGTTTATCCACAAGGTGGCAACTGTGCTCTGGGGGCGTTGATTCACAAGGTAGTTGAAGCAAACCTGTATAAACAGAACAGACTGGAACGCATGCAAGCTACAGCGACAATGGAGTCCTATATAGACGACAGATTGTTAGAGGTTAGAAAGTACCCTCATTTGTACAACTTTAGCATGAAACAAAACAAATATATTTACATGGGTTGTAACTCGTGGCGAGATATTGCTCAAAACTGCTTATGCGTCAAACGCTTGTGTACGCGTACAAGTCAAGTGAAGTAAACTTTACAAGGCTGTGTGTATACGCTAGCATATGCATTAAAAAACCCAAAGTATACCCAGGGCTTATGCCCTCAGGTCACTGTAAACAGCACCATTTAGAAAAAAACCCCTATGGGAGCAAGATTGTAACTTTCAGCCACCTGTCCAGGGAGACGATATCCCATAGGACTACTTTTTTGCCTACTCCATCTTCGCTCACTAAGAATCCTACTATTTGTGCTGTTCTGTCACCCTGCTCACCACACTGAACCCTTAAGGCCACATGTTCAAGACCACAGAGTTGGCAGACCCCTGGCCATCCATTCTTCTTACTCCTCCTCCCATCTTTAGCCCTCTCCCTTCCACAATATACATCACATGTTCGGCACAGTGAAACCACAGTTTCTTGCACAATCAGGAACTGACCTTTATACAGACTAACCCCAGCACCAGTGTTGCCGCATGCATGTGACGCTGACTCAAATCAACTCAAACTCTCGCTTCGTATGCACAAAAACAAAACACAAAAACAGATTTTTCAACTTTGGCAAATCCTTAGGGACAGGAAGCTGGAATTAATAAAGCTCTTTATCCAAAAACGTCTCCCTTCCTGAGTTCCAGAAAGAGAAACATGGGAATGATCAAACTAATTACAATAGCACTGGTTACTTCGGTTACCAAAACTTCCATAACAAATACAATTATTATTGAGGAACTCAATAGTTTGAGAATGTTTACAGATTTCCAAGCCCATGGGATTTCCAGATATTCAGATTTTAATTGGGATCATTTTACTAATGTACTCCTTCCTCATTGGTTTCCTCAGAAATGTAACTGCAATCAGGCTACACGTTGATGGTAAAACAAATTACGTGTCTCTGATTAGAAAGAAGAACAAGCTGTACCACAGAAATACCACAACCTGGGAAGCACCAGGGGAAGTTCTGACTGTACGGCGAGACCGTTATCAGGGTTAGTCATCTGAAGGGTTAATCGTTTTAGTTCACCAGATGGCGGAGTGCAAACTCTGGCATGAGATCATAAATGACATCATCACATACAAGTGATTACAGTGATGAATGTTCAACTTAACTTCCATTAATAGAAAAAAAAAAAAAGTTGACTTAGTCTTCCAATCAACAGAATTAAGTAGTTCCTGGTTAAAAATCGACCTTGTGGAGCCGATAGATTTCCAGTCTTCCTGCTGTTACCATACAAAAACCAATCATCCAACTACACTGTTGCCATAGCACCAAGGCAGAGCTGCGGATTGGAGGAAAACAACCTGGTACCTTTGGACAACCAAGGAGAATAACGCAAACTTATCATATCACCCCCCATTAAGAACAATACTACCTAAAAATACATTTTTCAATGCAACCCTAACATGATGCACTGTAGCTTTACATCAAACATCATCCCAGTATCTTTCTGCCTTACATGAAGGCAGGTGTGTTTGGCTGTTGTTCTATGACCTATAATCAAGTTAACAGGTTTATGTGTACTAGTGTAGTGAGCTTCAGTGCATGCTTTGATAAGCAGAAGAGATGGGCTCAATGTATGGTCCAATGCACTCAATGTTAAAGCATGTTTTTCAGCATTAAGTCAAAATGTAAACCATATAAAAGGACTATTTCTATAGAATATGCAAACACAGGACAAATTCTAGCGTTAAAACAGCAAGGCAGAATTGAACATAAGGTGCATTAATATGTATATGAACTCCTATGCATGCTGTTTGTTTGTTTGTTTGTTTAACACCATGCCAACTTCTCTGGCTATTTTCCTGGTGAAAAGTAAAGATATTAAAGAACCATTTTCCTTTTTTTTTTTTAACTAAACCCAATATCCTATTTGTAAATATACTTATCCCACCTGAAAATTCATCTGATTGGTCCAGTAAAAGCAAAAGATGTTCCTCTAGCACATTTTTACATTAAAAAATATATTAAATAAATAAATAGTCCAGAATGGAGAGTTGGAATGCATCCAGTGTGAACAGCTAAGACATATTCAACTTAATTCAAATAAAAAAATAAAAAAAACATGCTAACTTCTTATACACTTCTTATAATTATAAAATCCATAATTTTCACTCAGAAATTGATCATAAATTGCAGAAACAATTACAAAGAAAAACTGCAACTAGAAAATCTGAAATAGTATTTTCTTGTAAAAACATACTCCAAGAATCAGTTTTATTAAATTTTATTTTCTGTGTATAGATGGATGTTTGGTTCAATGAAACCCTCATTAAATTTAACACCAATTTCTCTTAGTTGCACAAAAATGAGAGTCCTAAATAGTGTATGCACTATGCAGACAAAAATTTAACCTCGTCTACCAGAAACATGATGCAAAATAAATAGAACAGAACAGTGTCTATTACTGTGTCCTAAGGCCTGTTTAAAATTTCATCAGCTTGGCCTTGTTGTCGTGGATCTACCTTAACCCAAAAAGCCAGTGGGGCGTCTACTCCCTTCTGGGGATGGGATAGTTTTACACCTGCCCTGTCTGACCACACCACGCCACAAGCCAGACACGTGGCTCACAATGACTGGCACAAACGTTGCCCGAGTCAGATTACACAATACACAACCATTGTGTGCGTTTGTGTTGGATGCATGCAAATAACAGAAAGCAACAGCTCATGCAAATACAAAAAGAGTCCTCTCTAAACCTGCTAACACTGTTACAGCTATCTGCATAGCAGTGTAACATGAAGCTAATGTAGAGATGTGGATAAGAATTATTCAAAACCAAGCAAGTAATATAAACAAGCAGTATCAAGCTCGTTCACAGTCTTTTTCTCCCCAAGCATATTCCTCTCGCCAATCTTCTGAGCCCGTACGGACTCCTCTGAGAGTAATAGACTCTCAGTCTATATTGGACTGCGACAAGTAATTATTGCTCACAAAAACAAATAACACCAGTACATGATCCATATGCAGTTTTCCTATACGCCACACCTCAAATGATGAATCGGCTGTTCTCTGGGGCCATAATGGACTGCAGATGCAAATTAGTGTGTGTGTGCAGTCATTGTAAAGCATTCATTAATAGTTCATTAGCTTTTATAAACAGTCCATTGAGTTCTCAAGTGAGTGCACTTATCTTATTGAGTGAGAATTATTTATAAGCGACCATTATAAGCTACCTGTGATCCCATACTTCTAAATACATGCACTTTAATGTGGCTGAAATACAGATTTTCTTGTCTTTCAGTATAGACTGAGTGCAGTCTGCGGTTTATAAACCTTTATAAAACTGAAAGTTTGAGGTCTAAACTCTGCTATGAAACAGCCTACACAAAAACACCTGTGACTACTCAAACTAATTCTTAATGTGTCGAATTGCTACAAAACATTAAAATGATTAGTTAGGATAATGAACTGTATTACTTGTCAGAGGAATTGCTTATTACTATTAATATATCATTTATTGAACATTAGTGTATTTGATCATACTTATGGAAAACACTAAAATCTGGGTGTTCCAAGTGATTTTGTGTTCTGTGATTTTACCAAGGTTAAGGGAGTTTTATGCACGACACTTTGCATTATGCCTAACAACACCCCTTAACTTATATTGAATTCATTATAATGCACTGCCTCTCACAGCTTTTTGTTTTATTATGCTACCAATACATACAATACATATAGTAGTAATCATCGTTTTTATATCCAGTGTTGTAGAAAGTTACTTTTAAAAGTAATGCATAGCAATATTACAAAAAAATAATGTATTTTTTTGTAATATTGCTATGCATTACTTTTAAAAGTAAATTTATGTAATTTAATATAGTTAATTAAAGGTTTGCATAAAATTCTGAGACTGCATTTCACTGTTTTTATTCATTTTGAGGAATACTGAATGTTTTCGTGCAAGTGAGATAATAAATGCATGTTCACATTTAGTCTAGAACTACAAAAACCATCATGTTTCCACAGCACACACAACACCTCTGCACTTTATTTCTCTGAAAAAGTAAGGTGTAACTTTACTAGTTACTTGAAAACGTAATCTGATTACTTAAGTTACTTGTAATGCGTTACCCAACACTGTTTATATCAATGCCAAAGTCTGATAAAAGCTGATATTTCAGTTTATTGTTAATATATAGTATGGCCTCTGCGAGCTGCACTTACCCCGTTCTGTGCAGGGTCGTCCGATCTGTGATCTGCACTAGGACTCATGGTGTCCTGGTCATCTGAGTTGGATGTGTGGGTGGGGTCGATATCACTGCTGGTGCAGACTCTGTGTCTCAGGACAAAGGCGGCGCCCTTGTCCTCCCTCGCCTCCCCTCCGTCCAGCTTGCTTCCTGTTGCTTCTGCTCGCTCTTAATACTGCTGGACCACACTGGACCGAGAGGACGCTCGACTCCAAAACTGTCCTCCGTGAATTCACAGCAGAACACGAGACTCGTTGCTAGACCTGGTGAAGACATAAGAAATAACATTAAATATCTAAGTGAGAAGCTTAGGGGATTTTACCACTACCATTCAAAAGTTTTAGGGACTCTTTGAAAAACAAAGAAACTCACTACTTTACTATAGTCTAGCATCATACATTCAGAAAAACTAAACCTATAAACCAGGGGTGTGACAAGATTGTGCCACAAGATCTCACGAGGTTAAAATGTGACGAGATTTCTTGTTGAGGAGAAAAGGTGTCTCACATGGAGGTGAGTAAATTCAGGAAATTTTAATTCAGGAGTGAACTAATCTTTTAAGGCCCATTTACTTCTCCTTGCTAAAAGTATGGGTCAGATGGCATCAGATGTGACTGCAACAGCGAAGCATAACCAAAATGATTGAGACGTTATGTATCTGGTTAATTACATAAAAGGATAATGGCTCAATGGGCTTTATATAGATGAAACTACAAAGTAGTTCATAAATCCTGTTTCACAACACATTTTGAAATCAATGATTCTGCCTATTAGTACATATTGGGGTTTGTCGAAAGAGTCTGCACAAGAACCGATAAACCCTTAATCCAATGTTGCAACCCGCACGGTCTAGCCAGGGTACTTGCACCACACAAGGGCACTTGAGTTAAAACTGGTCAGCTGAGGTTCAGTGTCACTACATATCTTAAATCATGTCAGGGAGCTAATTTAGTGCCCAAAGCTTCGGCATTATATGATAAAAAGGGAATGTTTTAAGGCAAATCAGGATCTCCAAGCAATCTGCATCCAAATAGATTAGCTTGGTTATTACGTCACAACTTCAGCATGACTGAAAGCAGCCCTCTCCTTCAAACGCTCTCTGCCAGTCTGAAGTGCGTTTAATTTGAGTTGATATCAGCTGCAAGCCTTGAGCAGTCTGCCAAGCTCACAGAAGCAAGATGCTTCACAGTCACAGCTGTGAAACTGACAGCATCTGTCTGCTTAGAGTTTTACTCCTTTTGTAAATCAAAAGTGTGGCAACAGCTGTCTGTTCACAAGCCAGGAAATCAGATTCAGCTAGAAACTCTAACTGCACGGCGGTCTGTGTCCAGTTTGGCAAAAACATGAAGATGCCCTTTTCTTCTCAAGTTCAGCACTCTCTGGTGTCACTTCAACTGCTTCGGTATCATGTGACACAGTAGGAGTGTGAAATTGACCCCTCTTGCTCCCTTGGACTACTGTGCACGAGTTTTGTGCCAAGGGGAGAAATCTGATACAAACAGTTTGAATGTCTCTATACATTTATCCATCCATTCAGAGGGTGGAGAGGAGGTGACAAGATATTATCAGTTAATTATCAGCTCATTCATTATGTTCACTTAATAAATGCCTGTTTCAAGTCTCTGGCATCATTTAACTCCCACATGAGTGTCATATTTTCATGCAATCCTACAGCTGTCGAGTCTTGAAAGTGCACAAAATCAATTTATCATGTTATCTGACTGTTTTTTGCAATCTGAACATCAAAAAAACATGGTATCTGATGTTTAAACCTGCATACAAGTGGTTTGAAAAGAGATTAAAATGATTTTTGAAATACGTACAAACAGACCGAAGCTCAGTCTGAGTTCAGCACCGCAGCGAGTCATCTTGATAGATGTGAGCAGTTGCTGTATGAGAAAGTTTCTTGGCATCATGCTGACACTTACATCTATACTATAACGATTGACATAGATACACTGGATACTGATTACACCATCTGAACAAACAGATCTGATTTCATCACTTGCAAAATTATATTGCAGCCAGTCAGTCCTAAAGCCTGGATATAAAAAAATTTGGATTGGATTTTTGTGCAATGCAAAGTCAACAAAGAATTCTTAGGAACAAAGTTTAAACATTTGCACAGAAATCAATGACAATATTCATGACCAAAATACACTTCCAAAGAAGCAGGTAGTCAATTTCCATTGTGTAGCTAAGACTTTTTCCCGCAGAAACAAAACAGAGAAAGAAATAAATCAATTGAGACACCAGTCAGTGAAAGTGCTTACCAGGGAGTACAGGAAAAAAAGAAAATGACATCTGAAATTGATTTTCTTTTGCCACTCACACAGCTGACCAACTGCCAGCTGACTTTTCTGTGTTTTCAGCTTTAAATTGTCACAGCTCAAGAATTTGTCAGCAATTCCATATCTGCAAAAACAAGTTTCATTCCCGAAGGGCAGCAGTCTTCACACACTGTGCTTTGGTACGGCAAGAACTGTCAAAAAGCACCTGACAGAGTGTCACTGATACATCTCGCTCTTTCTACAACTCTTAGATCCAGTGTACCTTCTACAGAACCTAAAAGGCCTGTACCCTCTGACTCTTGGAAAGCTCTCTAGAAAAGGGGACAGGCCAACAGACCTGCATCAGAGAAACAAGCACACTGCTATCTTTAGAATTTTGTGTTTGAACTTCTGCTTTTGCTGTAGATCTGCATATTTCTATGGCATCGCCGTCAATGAGTAATTAGCTGGTGAAGTGGATTTACTTCTTGTAGAGTTAACAAAAGTTATCAAGAGCACTGTAATGTTTGAAGCTTGTGTCATAAATGTCAGTAGAACAGGAATATTTTAAAGGGGTGGTTGATTATGATTTCACTTTTTTAACTTTAGTTAGTGTGTAATGTTGCTGTTTGAGCATAAACGACATCTGCAAAGTTACAACACTCAAAGTTCAATGTAAAGAGAGTTTTCTTTTACAGAAATCGCTTTTTAAGGAGTACAACAATTGGCTGGTAGGGACTACAAGGAGTTTAGTGACATCGCCAACCATAAAATTTACATAAACCCTGCACCCGGGAACACATAACAAAGGGGGTGAGGCCATGTTGGGCTGCTTTAGAGAAGAGGAAGAGTTGTTGTAGTAGAGTGTTGTTACCATGCCGTCATTTTATGCTGGACTGCTTCACAAACGAGGGTCAATTCAATGCTGGATTTGCACAAAAGATTAACATGACGACACATGCTAGTTAATGAGTTGATCAACTCCACAGCAACTACATAAATTTATCCACTAACCATTCAGAAATGTCCAGTTTCATTCTAAAAGTTGTAACTTCTTAAGGAGTCTCTCCATCAGTGTCGACTCCAGTTTGAACAATGTAAGGCTGAACACCGTTACTGACAATCCTCATTTTGGCTGCGTGAGATTCTCCAGCTTTGTTGTTGTTGAGCAACCGAAGCATGAGCTGTTAAAGCTCCGCCCTCTTCTGGAAAGTGGGCCGGGAGCAGCAGCTCATTTGCATTTAAAGGGACAAACACAAAAATTGCATGTTTTTGCTCACACCCAAACAGGGGCAAATTTGACAAGCTATAATAAATGATCTGTGAGGTATTTTGAGCTGAAACTTCAGACACATTCTGGGGACACCAGAGACTTATATTACATCTTGTAAAAGGGGCATTATAGGTCCCTTTTAAAACAAGCAGTTCATTCATAAATCCGTAAGAGCTTACCTTCATGCGATGGAAATAGAAACCGGAAGACAGAACACAACAACCACAGTGCTAAAAAGGGGCGGGGCTACATAACTTCTATAGGAAGGACTTGACTCTGGATGTACTTTGTGGCATCGGCTGTTGTTCAAATGTGAGCATGAAGGAAATGAGTCACTTTTACGCTGTAAGGAAGAGACCAAGACAGACATCTACAGAAGTACTTGGCAAGACATGCTGCACGCTATACCATCGCGTGTGCTACTAAGATGACTGACTAAATTGGACAGAGAAATGCTTGCATTACGCTTGACTCATGAAAAGCTATACTGGATCCACCTCTCAGTTTACAGAAAGTCACACATGCAGAAATTCAAAGTAGAAGTTGTGAGTCATGGAATTTAAAAAAATGCTGGGTTAAAAACAACCCAAGTTGGGTTGAAAATGGACAAACCCAGCAATTGGGTTGTTTTAACCCAGCAGTAGGGTTAAATGTTTGCCCAACCTGCTGGGTAGTTTTATTTAACTCAACTATTTAAAAGTTACTGTATTGCTTAATTAAAATTAACCCAAAGTATGTTGGAAATGAACATTTATTAATGTTCAATGAATAATTATTAAACAATAAACATTTATTAAATTGCTTATTAATAAATCTATATTAATAAACTATTAAACTATTAAATTTATATGGTTTTTCATTTCCCAACTATTTTGGGTTCATTTTAAGCTAGCCATATAGCCATTTTTAAACAATAGTTGGTTTAAATAAAACTACCCAGCAGGTTGGGCAAACATTTAACCCAACCGCTGGGTTAAAACAACCCAATCGCTGGGTTTGTCCATTTTCAACCCAACTTGGGTTGTTTTTAACCCAGCATTTTTTAGTGTAGCTTTTTATGTTTTGGCAGCAGATGAACCTCAGGAACACCAGAGAGCTTTGCCAACCATGTGAATCACATCTATGATGATTACATTAATGTGACTCAGATTTTGTGTAGTGACTGCTTCTGAGAATTGCATGTGTTTAATAATAGTACACAAGTTACATTTATGTTAATAATATCTAATACACACACACGTTAGGTTTTCATGTTTTATGGGGACATAATGATTTAAACTGTACAAATTGTATATTCTGTCCCCTAACCCAACCCCTAAACCTACCAATCGCAGAAAACTTCAATCTAGTGTTTCATCAATGTGTGAATAAATACATTTAAATTAATTAAAATTTTATAGTGACTGCACTCAAAGAGCTATTAAGTTCATATATTATAATATAGAACTTATATATATATATATATATATATATATATATATATAAAAATTAAATAATGTAATTAATTAATATATAAATATAATAATATTTAAATATAATAATATTTAATAATATATTATTAAATATTACTAAATATAAAATAAAAAATATATATAAAAGAAAATAAAGATTTAATAAAGATCCAGGGCTGGAAATCAATTTTAAAATTCTCCGATATTTCCATGACTGTGGGAAGCCCAATTCTGACTTTCAGAAAGTGAGAGAGAGAACATAAACAAATCTTTATTATTTTAATACTGTACAACAGAAATGTACATTGTGTTCAATGACACCCTGCAGCCATATTCAAAGAGTAGACCACACTGGAGCCAACTAACATGTCCCTACGAGACGCATAAATACACAGCTACAACATCTGATTTTCCTGAGGATTACAGAACGAAG
The DNA here is from genome assembly GCF_024489055.1 of Chanodichthys erythropterus. Taxonomy (NCBI): domain Eukaryota; kingdom Metazoa; phylum Chordata; class Actinopteri; order Cypriniformes; family Xenocyprididae; genus Chanodichthys; species Chanodichthys erythropterus. Next base: position 5,599,976 of record NC_090228.1, read on the forward strand.
GGAAAAAAATGTCTAAACAAAAACAAGTGAGAGAATGGACAAACCCAAACAAAAGCAGTTGTTGGAGCCAGTCTTTGGGGGTGTGTGTGTGTCATGTGACCGGGTAAGAGCGCAAAACAGAGGGGTTAGAGGTGCCTTTGTGTGCCGTCTGTTGGTCATGAGACCAGGGCTGACCACCAGCGCAGCACTGAACTTCTTTCAAAGAGGAAGAGGCCCTTTGTGAGAGAGTGAAGAGGAAAATCCAAAACTTCTAATATATATTAGAGGTGTGAATCTTCACTTGCCTCACGATTCAATGATGATTCAGAGGGGAACATGAAAAACATGTTATATAGATATTCATCAGAGTTTAAAAATATAGAATCCACATCAGCCCTTTACCCTCACCGATGCTAAATCAGACCAAAATATTTTAGGTTTCAGACAGTAATTTTTAGTGCATCATAAGCTGACACTGAATAATAACAAGTCATGACGCAGAGAGAGGTTAACCTGTCCTTCACACCACACCATGTGCCAAAGACATACCAGTGTGTCAAATGCTTCATTTGCTTCGACACAGGCCCAGCTCATGTGCAAACCAGTGTGACCAAGGTCAAACTGAGCACTTTGCCTAAACCTCCAATTTACCATAATGGGCTAAAGAAACTGCTGGTGTCACAATGAATAAACTAAGGCAAAATGACATGGATTACTGAGGAGCTTTCCAGTATATTATCTACACAAACAGGATGAGCCAGAGGAGACTGTCGTCTTGGCAACGTCATCCCACCTTGTTCAGATTATGGGAATTGAGGAATGACATGAAGATGTACTGTACAGCGCACCGTATTTCGGTTTTAAACAGTTTATGGCCTCATACCTACACGGCAAACCAAATCAATGAAGATTTTCAGGAGCTGAGCAGTTCCCCTGCCATTTTAAAGATATTTGCTTTGTCAATCAATGGCACACAATCAGCCTCTCTGATAAGGTGCCTTTTTCACACTGCAGAGGCCCACAACTACTGCTGACACTATAATAGAGAGGGACTGATAATCGGTTTGACCGACATGAACATGTTCCCCTTAATAGGTTATTGGTGTATAGCAATAAACTGAACTCTGAAAATAAAAAGCATGCAACACCACCAGTTTTAAAAGGCATGTATTGTTTGCAGCTCAACTTTTTACACACTAAACAAAAAATTGAGTAAAAATAATGGCATAATAATAGTATATAGTATAATAATATATAAAATTGTTTATATAATAGTTTATTGTTATTAGTGAGAAAATCAGAAAACAACATTAAACTGGTACAACAGGTATTGGACACATCTGTCATTAAAAATAAATAAAACAAAATAAATTATAATGAATAGGTCAGTCTCTACTAGGCCTGCTGCGATAGTTGGTGTTACCGGTGTTCAGCTGCAACACCAGTTACATCACTTGCGCACCGCAGTAACGTCCCCCACAATCGTTTTGATTTTTTATTGTTATTAAAATCATTTAGTTCATTTAAGGAACAGACACTACAATAAAAAACGAAATTCGTTTGCTCAATTCAAAAGTCGCAGCACAGATCAGCAGCAGGAGTCAGATTTCGCCTCACTTTGCCTGTTTCGCGTCACTCCTGACTGACAAGACGATGGCGGAACATTTGTTTTCAAAGTGAAATGTAGAAGTGCCTATTTAAGCGAGTTTGCCATTGTGCTGTTTTGTTGTTGTGTTCTTCATGAATAATAATAAATGAACCCACCCTTCAAGCAACCTGAATTGGCACTAATTTAAAAGCGAAAGTAAAATGTGCATGGCCCCATGGGCATATATAATGGTGCATGTCCACTGGCGCGGAGCAGAGCGTTTTCAGTTCATTAATTGAAAACACTCCGTCTGTGGCAGTGGACACACACTGTAAGCGATTTAAAAGGCCCCCCCACTCACCGCTTTATTGGAAGAAAAATATAAATATTGAATTGGGATTGGGGGTTTATACGAATGTATCACTGAAGGGAACGGACTGTCTCCAGAGAAGTTGAGATGGCACTTTCTTTTCCTCTTACCTTCATAAGTAACAAGGAAAAAGCTATATTGCTGCCGTTTCATAAGCACCATCTACTGACAGAGATTGAATTTACATTTTTATTCAGTCGGTCTGCTTTTTTTTTTTTAATGTAGCATAATTTCAAAAAGCTAAAGTCAGACCGTTTTTGCTTTAAATCTTGAAATTATACAATCTACTTTAAATAAAAAACAACTATGCGTTACATGTATGCATCTTTGTTTGGATCGTGATTAAAATGCAGTGGCTGCCTCCAATTTCAAACAAAAATTTGAAGCTTAAAGACAAAAATTTTTTTTTAAAAATTATGATCGGTGCATATGTGTGTGTGTTCACATTTAAAGTGAGGCACACGGACGTAATATGCAGTGATTGCCAATAAGATGACAGTAAAGAGTGCTTTTCAATTTGTCAATTTGAAATGGCAAGTGTTTGGTCTAAAACGCTTACCTGATAGCAGGCAGCTTTGACAAGCAGAGGCTTTATTTATAGCCAACGTGACACGATTTGGAGGCCCTTGCCAACAACCAAAAAAACCTAATGCACTTTGTAGTAGTGGAGATCACTACACTATTATATTTAGCATTCGTCCCATGCATGATCTTTGCTTTGGGAGAGGAGCTGCCAGTTATATAAAAGTACAACTGGCTTGGAGCAAGATTTCGGTCCCATGATAACCAATTTATTTTAAGATGACTAGCTGTCCTGGAACACATATCCAAAGTGTGACACACAGGGCCTCAACTTATTACACAAAAAAAACCTAAAAAAACCAGACAGTTAGGGAGATGTATTAAAAATAACAATGCACTGGTTGCAACAGTAGAGATCAAATTATTATTTTTTTTTTATGACCAATACAATACAGACAATTTTTTTTTAATGTTTACACGGCCAAAAACATATGTGCAAAACTGATTTTAATTCAATTTATTTCTGTTTTTGACAATAATAACTAGATGATTATCTCACTACAACAATAAAAACATCAAAAATTTATTATCAGAAGGTTGTTTTGTGAACAAGACGGTCTTTAATCTGCTTTTATGTCAAATTGTTATATCGCTTGAAAATGCGGTTATTTAAAATTTTGAGAAAATATTCAAACAATATAAGTTACTTCAATACCATAATAGTGTGTGATGTATTATATGTAATAATAATAATAATAATAACCAATTAAAGATGAAAAGAACAAATTTCAGTTAAGTCCATAAAATTTTCTCGGTCAAACTGATTAATGTCTACCATCTCTGGCAGCCCGTATATGACTGAACGGCATATGACATTGAAGTGGATCTGAAATAATGAAATGGACTGAGGGAATTTATCCTCCTAAAAAAAAAAAAAAAAAAAAGTCAAAAGACAAGAAGAACTTTGTGTACTCATGGGAGGCAGGCAAAAACTAGGTCAGAAACACCCGTGGTGATGACAAGTCAATAAGATCAGCAGTGAGCTGTCAAAACACTTTCACACTTTGATGCTTAACATAGACATCATCTGGCATGATTTTTAACTATTTTTTCCCCACTGTCAGTATACCGAAAGTGCCTCCACTTATGTTCGTCATCATTTGACCTCTACCAGTTCTAATTATTAAAAAGGTTAAGCCCACCCAAAAAGTACAATTCTGTCATCATTTACTCACCCTCATGTTATTCCAAACTCCTATGACTTTCTGTCTTCCTTAAAACACAAATGTAGATCTTAGGCAGGGTGACAGCATCAATCACCAGCATTCACTTTCTCAGTGTTGGAAAAACATACGGTGTTTGAGATTGTCATCCTGCATAACATATTTATGCAGGACGAGTGACAGAATGTTTCATTTTGGTGAACGGTCCCTTTAAATTGAAGCGGTTTTGTTTACAACCCAAACAAAAACATCATCTTCTATTGTCATCTCTCTAGTAAGAACGTGAAACTCGACCAGAACTCTTTATAAGCATACAAACTGAGTATAATACAAGACAGAAAGATGTAAACTCCAAACAAAAGCCTCATTAGTGGTCACGCTCACCTCTCAAAGACTGACACAAACAAGTCTGAAAGTGACTAATACACGGGATTTAGACGTTCGTCACGCTCTTTATAAGCTTTAAGACGCGTCCATGGTCATATTCCGGTCTGTTAAATGATTTAAATTCAAATTTCCGTTTAAAAAAAAGAAGAAAAAAAGAAGCTGAACAACAACAGACGAACCGTTTCAGGCAGCGTAGCAAAGGGAGCTAGTCAGCTAGCAATACTGACACAAACAACTTAAATAACGCAAAAAATACAGTCAGAACACCTTCAAATATACTCTAACGACTACATGTGGGTGTCAGGTATTTGCTCACCTGTTTGTGTAAGCGACGAGCGGGTGTCCTTCAAGAGTGTTTTTGTCGGAGTGGAGCTGTCGTTCCAGTGGACTGACTTGACTGACTCGAGCTGGCTGGATTTTCTGGATATTGTTGCGTATCAATGTGACGTCCCTCGCGTGAGGAAGAGAGGCCAATCAGAATGCGCCCATGCGGTCTCGTGAACGAGTTTCAGGATGACGGGTTTGACGGGATTTGTAGTCCACAGGTTACTTGTTTGTGGGATTCGTGATTATTTGTTTCGTTTAAGTTCACGCTCACAGTATTTTTTTTTTTATTTAAAATGATATTTTATGTTTTAATATTAACTACTTTAATAATAACTTATGTTCGTTAAAATAGGACATAATATTAAATATTAATAAGACTGGGGAGGGACCAAATGTAGTTTACAAATAAATAATTGAAAAATCCATGTTGATGGACTATAGTATTGTTAATATTGCGGCAGACATATCCCTCAATGTTTATAATGGTAACAAATCTGCTGTCATGGGCCTGCTGTCATTATTTTTTACAATCGATTACAAAGATTCAAATATTTGCAATACAGAAAGTTGGGATATGCAGTGACATCCCTCCCTATCAGTTATTCAGATATGATATCAGTGCTAAAAGCTTCAGTTGTGCAACGTTGGAAGGTAGCCTACTTGATGTACTAATGATATAATCAATGACAAAGGTTAAAAATCAAATGCACTATGGTCCATATTGTGAAATTATAACTGGGCTTTATGAATGTTGGTTACAAGACTAAAGAACATCACTTACCATTTATTATGACAACTAAATAAGTGTGAAATATACATATGCTACTGTTAATATACATAGTAAGAAATATATATTAATGCAAACTTTTAAGCTCTAGTTTCAATAGTGGTCTCAGGATGTGGTTATGTGTTTTCTGTGGTGTTTTGACCTACATGAGCTTTCTGGAGAAATTCCAGTCTAAACCAGCACAGGTCATGGTTTGTTCTTTGACCATACAAACCCAGTGAGATACCAAAAAGAAAGTGGAGCATAAGCTTTTGAGCATCAGCCCAACATTAAATGAAGCTGGTAGCCATCCAAATAATGAAAAAAACACAAAACAGATGTTAGATGAGGGCATGCAGACAGATCCCCACATGTCAATACTTATTGTCCCTGGTATTGAGCCAGAGTCACTGGAAACTCTCCCAAACTGCATACAGTTCACATGTAGTTTGTGCCAGTGTCTACTAATTGCATAACAAAACCAGTGAACTGATCTGCTAATCATGCAGTGTGAACTACACTTATCGACAGCAGTGAAACTAGTCCGGACTAGTGTAAAAGAGGGTGTGAGCCAAGGAACTGGAATCTGAATTGAAGTGTTTGTGTTTGGTTAGGTTTAACGAAAAGCAAGTGCCGCCACACCCAGCGACTCTCCAAAAAGTACTAGTTGAGCAACTTTGGCATCCATTATTTTGAGGTTGCTGCCTTATGAAGAATATTGGAGTGAGTGTAAAGGTTACATTACAGTTTAGCTTACAACACATAGATAAAGTACCAAAAATGCTTGTTGATGTAGTCTGTAACAGTAGAATAGATAAAATGAGAATCATTTTTATGACATCTGCATATATACTTAATCCCTGCTCTACACATTTTGTATGTGTTTCATCTGACACATTCAGTTGAGGCATTGTTTCTATATTTGACCGTAAGCAGGGCTGGGTAGGTTACTTTTAAAATGTATTTCACCACAGATTACAAAATACATGCTTTAAAAAGTAATTTGTAACGTATTTTGTTAGATTACCTGAATTTTGTAACTTAATCTAAATACTTTAGAATATTTTGGAATACTAATAAGCTAACACAAAAACAAGGTAATTGAGTTTTTATCTGACAATTCTGACTTTTTTCTCAGAATTGGTTATATAATGTTGCAATTGTGAGTTATAAAGTCAGAATTGTGAGATATAAAGTCTCAATTTTCCAGAAAAAAAGTCAGAATTGCGAGAATATACCAAAATTGTGAGATATAAACTTGCAATTGTAAGAAAAAAAGTCAATTTCAAGTTTTTGTCATGCAATTCTGACTTTATAACTTGCAATTGTGAGTTTATCTTCCAATTCTGTCTTTATAAAACGCAATTGTGAGTTTAAATCTCGCAATTCTGAGAAAAAAGTCAGAATTGTGAGATGCAAACTCAAAATTGCAAGGAAAAAGCCTGAATTGTGAGATAAAAAGTCACAATTGCGTTTTATAAAGACAGAATTGGAAGATAAACTCACAATTGCAAGTTATTTTAGTTACTTTTTTTTTTTTTTTTTACAATTACACGGGACTCACAAACAACTATGGCAAAACATGAAAACAGTCATGGATCATTCAGGTAATGACAGACCGTTAAGATTCAAGGATGTGTCCATTTTTGAGTGGGGCAATTTTTATAAATTCAGTCATTTTGTCTTGTGGAGTGTAAACATCTGTTATGTGAAATAAGCTTATTCAGGACAGTATTAAATAAAAATAACATGCAATTTTTAATGACCCCTCTTATTTTGTTAAAATTATTAAAATGTTCTATATATTCTGCAAGGGGTATGAAACTTATGAGCAGAACTAGCCTAACCTATTGTAGTGTCATAGTCAGAGAATCACCAATTGCTGTTTACATTTAATTGCCTGTCACAGTTTATATTAATGTTTAAATGAAATAAATGGTATTAAAATTCAAAGTAATCACTTTGGTAATCTAAAATACTTTTCAGATATAACTGTAATTTGATTACCACCCATTTAAAATGTAACAGTTACTAAAATTTTGTATTTTAATTACGCAACTAAGTTACATGTATTTCGTTACTCCCCAACCCTGACCGTAAGTGTGCTACGAAGTGAACTTAAAAGGGTATTTTGCCATCAAGTCAACTGATTACGGGTTAAATAAGATAAAAAAGACATTAGCAAAATTACATTTATTTTCATATTCATGACTGCAACATAAATTTATCATTCAGTTTAGGGCTTTTGAATTTGACAGATTAGATTAAGTGGAATTTATATATATATATTTTTTTTATATACAAATGTATTATATACATGTACATGAAATGGAAGTGTGGTAATTTATATTATATTTACTTACAGAAGTATATTATGGCATCAGTTGTGTTTTGTCTGTGTTTGTTGATGTCGTTGCAGGGTATTGCGAATGAACGCATTTTGTCAAGTTAACAGATAGCCCTTGCTCAGGGAGTATAGGGCGCAGTGAACACTGCATAGGGACCATGCCAATTGGAACACACCCGGGTTCATGGAGCTCTCTTCTAATGAGCTGATGATCTGAATCAGGTGTGTCAGATAAGAGAGACATATTGGCTGTATCCGAAATCACATACTTCCCTAATATATAGTAGGCGAAAAACAGTATGTGACAAAAGAGAAGTATGTCCGAATTCAGAGTACTTATAAAAGAGTAGGCAAAAAGTACCCGGATGACCTACTTCTTCTGGCGAGATTCTGAAGTGTGCATATGATGGACACTTTACTATCCCACGAGGCCACCATGATAATGATAACTACACACATTCAAATACTATATAGAACATACTTTTTTTAGCGGCCGTGAAGTAGCTAATTACTTATTCAAAATAAGTACCTACTCAAAAGAGTATGCAGGGCGGGGAGGTGCGAGAACCCTTGCTTTAAGCCCAAAGTATATTTCACTTTTTACGCATACGCGAGGGTCAGCGAACAAAATGCTGAGTAGTTTATTTAGGCCTAATTCTACATTAAAATAATATTAAAATAAAGCATGTATTTCTAACTGCCAAAATGCCGTAAATCCAGTACATTCAATCAAATTACCTCATCATTTGCAGTCAAAAATGACTGTATCCACACAAGCAGCATGCATATGATTGCGTGCCGAATCTGCTGCCTTAAATCGCGCTAAATTACTGTCGTTCTCGACTGTGCATCTTTGTAAAAGTGTGGATTTAGCACTTAACGTTATGAAGAACAAATATAGACACGCAGACGTGACATTATTATACATCAGGTCAAAAAACAAAACGTACATTTTAAACACATACTGTCAGTATTTACTCTATTTTGCAATGAAATAATAACGAAAACCACAGCAGAACTACAGCACATGTCTGTGTTTCGCGAACAATTCTGCGGCTTTGAACGAATTGTGAGTCGATTCAATGATTCATTCACAGCCACTTGCTTCGTTACTGAATGAATGACTCGATGACTCACTCATAAAAACAGTTACTTGCTGCCACCTACTGGCGGTTTTAGTTTAATATTTAAAAGTTTTACTTAGTTTTACCATCCTTGCATATTTCTCTATTGAACATTTTTATTTAAAACATTTATTTTATAAAGTTATTCATAAAGGTAAAAAAAAAAATGCACTGGAAAATCAATTTAGGGGAGAAATATTGTCCCTTAATGGTAAAGGTGTGACTGCAGTCGAAGTGGAAGAGAGGGGGTACGCGGAAGGATGGTAATGCCTTCAGGGGGTATTCCAAGCTAAAAAGTTTGGGAACTACTGATCTAAGAAAACCTGCATAAACATAACAGACCGGTGTCTTGGGAAATCGAGTCCCCCCAGGAATCGGGAGGACTATAAAGATAACAGATTGTGCGAAGAGGTTAGAAAGTACTCTTATTTGTGCAACTGTAGCATGGAAGAATACAAATATATTTACATGGGTTGCAACTCAAAACTGCGCATGCGCCTTTGTGTACGCGCACGAGTATACTTTGCAAGGCTGTGCGCATAACCCTGTTCATAAACAAACAGAACAAACACAAGGAGTAAAACAGGAATAAAGCAGCTTATAGGTAATAATAATCACTATTCATATTTTTAATATCACTGGTTTGAATGAGGGGGAATACACACAACAAGAATATGATCACAGGGCAGCAAAAAACTGTGGAGTGACATGTCAAAGAGATTGTAAGTGTTGTTTGCATATATGACTGACTGTTATTTACAAATGTAGTTTTCCTCCAAAGCACTCGGGAATGAACAAAGGATCTTATTGTCTTGTTCCGCGGCCTGACAGTGGCAGAGTTCGGCTATGATCGCCCGTTCCATCCAGTGGCCAGTAATATCTTCTCTGCTAGCATATAAATCCCCAGTAAAAAGCTTCTTTATCAAAAAATAATAATCAGAACAATACATATGATGTATAAAATGAGAAGCAATTAATAAAATATAATCTGAACCACTAGTATTTGGTTACAATAATAGTTTTTGCAGTCCTTATGTAGTTTTTTTTTTCTTCCTATTTTCAGTTACCAGACACACATTCATTACCGTGAGGCTTTGAACCGTTTCAAATGACAAAGACAGTGACAGAACAAACACAATATTCTCTGCTCTAGATTAGATGGAACTCCCAGATATGGCGTACGGAAGACCCTGAAATGCATCGAACAGACTTTTGAAAGCCTATATGAAGGATACAACAGCAATTTTGAAAGAACAAAGGGGAGTTTTGTGTGTGCATGTGTTGCTTGATGCTCCGATCCAGGCAAAAGCGTTCAGTCCTACTCCTTCCTGGTTTCATCTTTCACACGTCTCTCCAGGTTTCTATAGGGGAATGCTTGTGTGAAGGGTAACAGGCAGCATTCTGTTCTTGTCACATCATGGAACACAATGTCCAATAATTCCACCTTTCTCTGACTCAAGGTTCTTAAGAGCTCTAATATGGGCAAGGTGGAGTGCGTTCGTGGAGGTGCGCTCAAGAATAATCGGCGAATCAAAGCTCTGGGTGATGTGCCCTGTTGTTCTCCGTCCTCTTTCTGCATCTCTACCTTTTCTTGATCCCTCTTTACAGTCTCTAAAGAGTTTGTAGGCTCTTCCTTTTAGAAGTCCTTGCCTCTCTGAATTCGAAGACAGAGAGAACAACAGCTTGAGCCGGAATACATCACACCGGTGCCTCCTTTTCATCAATGATGTCCAACTTTTGATTCTTGAGTCAGAAAAGGTCATTAAATTACTATCAACGGCACACGTACACTTACTTATATACTTTAATTTGTTGCTATTTAATATATCATTTTACATTTAATTATCTCTAAGTTCCCCCTCTGGGTCCGTTAAGGGTCCCGTTCTTCTCCCGCTAATTGCTCAGTGCCTCTCCAGGGCGTCTGTCCCGTCCCTAGGCTGCTACTTGCACACAAACTGGTCTACGAGCGACGTGCAGCGCTTGCACTTGACGTAGCAGCACCAGTGGAATTTGCAGTGGCAACGCTCGTGTTTGTAGGTCTTGAACTGGTCGTAACCGCGACCGCAGCACATGAGCTCGCAGCCGTCCATGCCCTCTGAGGTCTTGTTGCACAGGCGGCCCTGGGTGCCCAGAGAGCCGGTGGTCTCGTTACGCAGGCAGTAGTCCGGGCTGGGGTCGATGTAGACCAGGTCCTCGCTCGTCGGGGGGTTGAAGCGGTTGTTGACCAGCTCCAGCTTGCCTCGTCGGCTGATGCGCATGGCGGCGGCGCTGTCGTACTTCTCCTTCAGGAACTCACCCACACGACGGAAGTCGGCCAGCTGGAGCCAACAGGTTTTCAGACTGCATGAGCCGGAGACGCCGTGACACTTGCAGGCGACGTTGGCCAGATTGTACACTGCCTGTGAGTGGAGAAAGAGACAAGGAGAAAGAATTAGTGTTGTGAGAATACTTCATGTTACTTGGAGAGAAAAAAAACAGCACTAAATGGATAAACCAAACATATCTCTGGCACCGAAAACAGGACCACATGTAATTTTTGTATGAAATATCACCAGACTGGTGACATCTACTGTTGTTAGTTATACAAACAAGCACTAAAGGAATAGGAATAACTTTTTGTCATCTTTTTTTCAAACTGGTCAGCTAAAATTATCTAACACAGATTTTGTCGAAATTGCCAGAACAATTTGTGATAGCTTGGAAGTATAAGTAGGAATGGGTTGAAAATTACAGAATAATCAATAATAATTTGCCATGTATGCCTTCATTTTCCACCACAAATTATGAATTTATGTCTTTCTTGGAGTTTCCTGTATAATTTGTTGAGAAAAATATGCTGTAACCTGAGAGTAATTAAAAGGTAGAAGGTTTTTAAAAATATATACTGTAAAACTAAATATAAAAATGGTATAATTTCCAGGTATTATTTATTTTTGCAAAAAAATAAGTAAATACATAAATAAATAAAAAAAGTATAGGAAAATATGGGGGAAAATAATGTGTGAAATAATAATAATAATAATAAATGCTATTTTGTAAAAACAAATTATAAAAATAAATATTAAATAGTGCTGTCAAAAGATTAATCACATCCAAATTTAAAGTTTGTTTACATAATATATATGTGTGTACTGTGTATAATTATTATGTATATATAAATACATAGATATGCATGTATATATTTGAAGAAATATTTGTAATATTTATATATAAAATATTTATATATATGTTATATATACAGTATATGTTTGTTTACATAATATGTGTCTGTAATTATTATGTATATATACACGTACATATGCATGTATATATTTAAGAAATATGTATTAATTTATATATAAAATATGTATATTTATGTATAATATATGTTATACAAATATATATACAGTATATAAAGTTTGTGTTTACATAACATGTGTCTGTACTGTGTATAATTAATATGTATATATAAATACATACACATGAATGTACATATTTAAGAAATATTTGTTATATTTATATATAAAATATGTATATTTATATATAATATATATTATATAAATATATACAGTATGTGCATGCAAATATTTCTTAAAAAAATAGGATGAGGATGAGATTAATTGCAATTTTTTTTTGTCAGCACTAATATTAAACAATAAAATCATAAACATAATATTACATATTTAAAACTAGTGGATGTGTGAAAAATAAAATGGAATAAAGAATATTTTAAACATTGCTTTAAAATAAATATTTAAAATTATAAATGAAAATTTAATAAAAATGGCCAATGAACCTGGCTAAGTGCTACTAACATGAATGATAGAATTGTGCTATTACTTTTACTTTTTAAGGGATTGGAAGAAATCAACAAGCAAACACACAGCTCTACTATTAATCTTGGCAAAAACACCTTTTTTTTTTAATTTCATAAATTAATTTTCATATGGAACACATAACAGCTGCAAAATAAACCTTGATGGAACAACAGCTCCCTCTAGAGGCCAAATGAGTTCAGTGCACCAGCCTGTTTGAAGCTGGTGGGGCCTCCATAGGCCTTTGAGTTTACGGTCCCTTTACAAACAGAGCCGTGGTGAGAGCGTTTAGAGAACAATGGGATGAATAGTCATTCTGTTCTAGAACACACAGAGAGCCCCGCGTCCACTGACAGCAGACTTCCTGCTGATTAAATTCAATGAAACCCCCAGCTGAATCAATAAAGAAACGCTCGACATATTGTCCTGCTAAACTAACGTCTGTTCTTCCCTTTCCTTTTTAATTATTTAACATGTAACATTAACAGACTATTACTTTTCATTAACCGTCCCAAATACGTTCCACACAGGTGCGTGGCGTTTCGCCGACAAACACAAAAACAAGCTAATGAGTGCAAGCTCTTTTTCACGTCTGGGCACAATCAAGGTTGGGTGGCCAGCGTGGGTATGTGACGTGTCTTGTTTGCTGTGTCTTTTGTGTCTGTTTAGTGTCCTGAACGAGGGAACATTAAAGACATTTCTCTCTCTGTTTCTCTGTCATTTAAGAGCCGGCAGTGCTCCTCCCTTTAACACCTCACGTGAGAACATTTAACGGTCGTCTTTGAGGATGTGCTGCCACGACTCTTCAACCCCCCTCCGGTGGCAGCTGTTTAAGCCCCCTTCCTTTTACCTGCTCGCACACAGACATTAAGGGGAGTTCCAACACCTTTCAAGTCTCTGTCATCACCGGCCCAACCTGCATACCTGTCTGCAATCCAGAAACAACACGCACACACACACTTTCCCACACAGCAGCGGCCAACATCACACAAGCCATTCTCGCCTATTTACTATCTTGCGTGTCAAGCAGCAGTTCCGCTACCTCATCTAAATGATCTCGCACAAAAGGGTTTTTGAGCATTTCTATGCAACATGTGCGCCCAACTGAAACTGTGTTCACATAAAGGCTGCCATTTCTCTCTTTTATTCATCCTCACTTTCATCTATCTCCTTTTTCGCGCCCCTCCTTTTCACTCTCTGTCTCTCTTTTTGGCCCAAGTGACCAAGGTGTGATGGATACACAGGCTCATCGGTGCGTGGAAAGGACATGCATGCGGTGCTGTGCACAAAGGAGCACGCTCAGACGGGGTCAGGGTCGGCTGCTGGGCGGGGTCGGGGCGGAGCGTGGAGATGGCAAACAACCATCCCTGGAGGTGTAGAGATAAGAGACGCGGGACGGGAAAAAGAATCTAAAGTAAACAAATACAAAACTCTCTGAGCTATGCAGAAAAAAATGTAGCAGTTTTCAAGGCCACAACAATGTATCTGTAGTGATAAGACTTTTTAAAACACACACATATATATATATATGTGTGTGTGTGTGTGTAATTTATTTATTTAAAAATGTACTTTAGTACAAATGATTCATTAAGCATTTAAGAATATAAATAAACATTTATGAATTACAATTAAATCTGTTTCTTTTATAAGTAAAATGTAAATTACATTTTAATTAAATTAAAGTTCTATTTTATTCTTTATTATTACTGTTTTACATTTTAGAATAGTAAAGTATAATATAACACACATATATATATATATATATATATATATCAACAAAACTATTAAATTATTAGTGAAAACTATTTTTATTTTTTTTCTATTTACTTTTTGATTTTCGTTTCTATTTTAATTCAACTATTTAATGTTTATTCATTTGTTTTTTTTAATTAATAGTCTTTCAAAGTACATGTGTTTGCTGTTGCTAGTTGATTATTTTACTTTTTATCTTATTTTATTTTCCTACATTACAGCTTTTGAGTTCCCATTTACGCTGTGCTCTTATTAGCAGCTTTTCCTTCACTATACTGTCCAACTCATCTGTTTTACATAGTTTTGTAAAGAAATTCTATTTCTATTTGCCAACAAAGCTCTTTTCAGGCACTTAATAATATGTCTTCGTATCAAAAGTTTAACAAGATCATAAGAAACATGATTCAGTCACTTTTGACAGGTAAAAACGAGAGAAGTATATGGTACGTCCTCATTTGGATAGCTAAGTAAACATGCGTGTCTGTGAATACAAAAGCATTCAAACATTAGTAATGCAGATAAATGCACTGAACGAGTGAGAGAGAAAGAATTGGCAATGCATTAAAATGCGTTACGCCTACGCGTGTGTGTGAGTGAGTAATAAAGTGCTTTAGATTAAGGTGTGTGTGTGTTTGTCTCCGCTGCAGTTGATTTCTAATGAAAGACGCACAGAAGCAGGTGATCTTTATAGAGGGTGGAGGCCTCCTCTCTCTGTACAGTCTGGGTCACGAGCCTTTGTGACCCACAGCACCGGAACCACACGCACCATCTTTCACTACACCCGCCCCGACTCCACGCCGAGGGGCATCCGATACGCTTCTGTCGCCTCCACAAAAGCCCACCAAGACCAAGCCTTTCCAAGCAAGACAAATCTCCGGCAAACAGGCCCCGCAGAAAGAGAACGCCGGGAGTCTCGGGGGTCACACCACACCTTCGAATCCACCTCCACCAAAAAAGCAAGTGCCAGTAACTCAAGAAAGAACAAAAAGGATGACGTTGAGGGTGGTCGAGCTGCTCGGCTAGATATAATCTCCACGGCATGCGCGTACAGAACCCGTCCAGACCTTGACCTCTTCACCTCAGGGAACCTCCAGGAGAAGAGCCAGGGATCTCAGATGTGCCATAACTCCAGAAAAGAGGCCCTCTCTTCTGTAAACACCTTAAATACACTCATCTTCCCTAAGACAAACATATGTGGTGGAGCTCTGCGCACGGCAAGCACCCACATCGGCAGGCAAATGGACTTTTTATGGGGCCGCTTCGTTTTAAAAGCACTCAAATAACTAAGTGGAAAGAGGATGGGATCGGGGTGTGGTATGACAAAGCGTGGGACTCGCAAGGGGATGGGGGAAAGCATTCCAGTTTGATGGTGTGTTTTGGCAGGATGTGGTGACATTCTGCAGTGCGTTCTCTGAGAGGACGGCCTGCTCAGGTTTTATGCCCACCTGAACGTTGCAGGGGGGCCACAGTTTGCTGGAACTCACATAGTTGGAAACACTCCAATAATCATTCCACCATATAGCTGTTCTATAAAACAGCAAGAAGCCATTCAACGAGAAAATGTGCAGTGTCAAAGCGTTCCTGACTAAACATATTTGCCACACATCACCTTATAAAAAAAAAAAAAACACACACAAAAACTATTCATTCTGGCATTGACTACTCCATTAAATGACTAAAAGGGAGATTGGATGGGAATCTGAGCTATATGCTAGAGCGAATGAGAAACATGGGACGTTTTAGTGGTCCCATCATCCCTGGTGGTGCTTTGACCTCCTGACCCCCAGCAGACTCTAAGGACGCTAGCCTAGCACAGGTTCCATTTGGTCACTTTCATTAAATTAGCTCTCTCCCTAGTCTGTAATCTAAAATAGATGCCATACAGACCACTGTTATTTTTATATAAAGCTAAAGTCTCAACGACTGTTTAATCATCTAACAATCAACTAGTCAGGTAAATATGGAAGCTTTTTTCCACCTCTTAATAAAAAAAAAAAAAAAAATTTGTTATAATTCAAAATTTCCAGATATAAAGTCGCAATTCTGACTTTTTTCTCACAATTGCGAGTTTTTAAATCAAGTAATTCTGACTTTATAACTCACAATTCTGCCTTTTTTTCTCACAATTGCGTGATAAAAATGTGCAATTGTGTCTTATAAAGTCAGAATTGTGTTATAAACTCGTAATTGCGTCTTATAAAGTCAGAATTGCATGATAACTCGCAATTGCGAGATAAAAACTCGCAATTCTGACTTTTTTTCTCAGAATTGTGAGATATAAAGTCACAATTGCAAATTATAGTCAGAATTGCATGATAAAAATGTGCAATCGTGTCTTATAAAGTCAGAATTGTGTTATAAACTCATAATTGCATCTCATAAAGTCAGAACTGCATTTGCGAGATAAAAACTCGCAATTCTGACTTTTTTTCTAAGAATTGTGAGAATTCGCAATTCTTTTTCCCTCACAATTGGACATTATAGCACACAATTGCAAGTTATAAACTCGCAATTCTGACTTTTTTTCTAAGAATTGTGAGAATTCGCAATTCTTTTTCCCTCACAATTGGACATTATAGCACACAATTGCAAGTTATAAACTCGCAATTCTGACTTTTTTTCTAAGAATTGTGAGAATTCGCAATTCTTTTTCCCTCACAATTGGACATTATAGCACACAATTGCAAGTTATAAACTCGCAATTCTGACTTTTTTCTCACAATTGCAACTTTATATCATGCAATTCTGACTTTTTAACTCGCAATTGTGTTTCCATCTTGTAATTCTGAGAAAAAAAGTCAGAATTATGAGATAAAAAGTTGCTATTACCTTATTTATTTTTTACTTCATGACAGAAACAAGCTTCCATAGGTAAATGCCATGCTCTAACTACAGGAACTCTCTCAGAAAAAAGTTGTGTCTTTAAATTCATCCGATTAACATCACATTCACATGAATGACTTTCCATTGTTTCTCATGCTTTTTTAATGTCTTGCCACAAGGACGTTTTTACAAACCATTTCAAGACAGTCCAGCAAATAAAAACATGCATTCAGACCCCTGCATTTGTTTCCATTCAGCCTAGCTGATTTTATATAATGTAAAAGTAACATGTCCAATCAGGGTCAGGTGAATCCAAACCATCCAAAAGGAGAGGTCACATTAGCGAAATTTCACAGGCAAAAAAGGTCTACTGTTAATTGAATGAGTGAATAACTTGAGTCTGCATAGGGAAATCTTACAAAACTCCCAATTGCATGGATTCCTATCGAACCGACTGGATTTTGGCTGCAAAAACTTGCAGGACAATGGTAAATGTGACCGCATCTTAACTATACAGGGCTTCCTTAAGACAAATTAAGTTGTTCAGGTAACTCATTGGCTAGTCAATTTTATGTTATTGCATATAATTACTAAAGACCACACACTAACCCCACCCCTTAAAAATGATGCATCTGAGTACATCTCCAAAGGAAGATTTTGTCAGATTTAGGTAACTTCTAAAGACAATTGTGGTCCCAAAGTAAACGCATTCACTCAACAACAGAGGGAAGATGAAGTAACTGTGTTTGTTATTGTGTTTGTGGTGATCTGCAGGAGACATAAGGGCTAGCTTTGGTTTATTCACGCACAAACATATCTAAAGCCGTGTTTATCCGTTCAAGTGTACATCTGGCCTCTTATTTCTCAATATCACAATAGAGGTTGCAACAGCCAAGATTCATTCGCTATGGATTAAAGAAACACACCTAAACCAAACAAATGCACTGTAGACTCTTGCACAAAACGAAATTAGGTGGATCATGGTGGATTTGAAGGGTTAGTTCACCAAAATTCTGTCATTAATTACTCACCCTCATGTCCTTCCAAACCCCGTCATTCTCTTAAATCCCTTTAAATCTTGTAATTATTTGATTTCTTTTAATAAAAAAAAAAAATCCTTGGGTTCAACCATAATGTTAAGAAGTGACAAAAACGAAACAAAAATAGCGACTTTATTCAACAATTTTTCTCTGAATAGTGAGATATAAGAAAGGTAGTAAAGAAAGGTAGTAAAGACATCGTTAAAATAGTCCATGTGACTACAGTTCACGTCGTAAACAGTGCATTCTGTTTTTACAACGTCAACAGCGTAGGAGACTGACAGGAAAGAGAACAAATTGTTAAATAAAGTCGTTATTTTGGTTTTGTTTTCGCGCACAAAAAGTATTCTGGTCGATTCGTAACATTAAGGTTGAACCACTGTAGTCACATGGACTATTTGGAAAGCTCTTGAATTTCATCAAAAATATCTTAATTTGTGTTCCGGAGATGAACGAAGGTCTTAAGGGTTTGGAACGACATGAGGGTGAGTAATTAATGACAAAAATTTCATTTTTGGGTGAACTAACCCTTTAACGTCCACAGTATGGGAAACTTATCTACTATCCAAAATGTCCATCTATCAATAAATCAATCATCCATGTGTGTGTTCATTTCCTCACCATTCTCCCGGCCTCATTGTTCTGTAGATTCATAAGCGTGCGTGCTTGCTCAACCGATCCACGTTGGTAGTTCTTCTCGCGCTCACGGGCGTCCACAAACTCCCGGGCGAAACGGTAGCCGTAGTTGACGTTGTCCCCGCAGCCGCCCCATAGCCAGTCTCTCGGGAGGTCTTTGGGACGAGCCGCCCGGCTGCAGCCGCAGGTGGAGAGCTCACCCTCACGGCACGCCCGACTCACCGCATTCACAACGCCTGCTGCACTGATGGCGTAAGTAAAAGCTGTTTCTCTGCTGCCTGCAGAAGACACACACACAGAAAAACACATAATTAGGACATGGACGACATTCCAGCGGCTGCAAATCGCTTTGTTAAATCAGCCACAACTCTTCAGTATACTATTTTTCTTGATTATTCGCTAAGGAAGTAAGGCAGAGAGTAAAACAACTCATTTCCAGAACTCCACAGATGGTAACAATCTTTTTGGTAAGCCCTGCAGTGAGAGATAAGATTATCAGAAACTTGTGCATGTACATAGACAGCACTGATTCATTGTTCCATTGTTATATTTATATCTCAATGGAAATATATTAAAACACAACCGAAAAGAGAACTGACAGATTTTCCAGTTTTGGTACACTTCATATGAGGCATATGATAACCCGCAAAGCTTTCCTGCCAAAGAGGCGCTAGGTTTATAAAAATTTGTGCTCTTTTTCGCATCTGTTGTGCATGTGTTACCTGATTTTTTTCCTCATCTAATAAGCCATCTGGAATGCAGATTTCACATACCTCAACAGCACAGGCAATACAGTTAATAGCGTTTAACGTTTAAAAGCTGTTTAAACATGTTAAAAAGTGCTGGTACAACCATATTTAGAGATAAGCACTTTGTATCAATGCTCAGCGACACCATAATTATGTGAGGAAATTTGTCAAACAAAACGTTTTTAAAACTGCAGGCCCTGAGAATTCCTTTTTAATGATCCGACCTTCCTCAATGCCTTAATGAAAGTGAGCTTGCCCTTGACTAGACGGACCATAAGTAACCGTTCCGTTTAGCATTTAGATAATATTTACCACAGGAGCATATAGCTTATAATTTTAGACATTTACCCCACACTTAACTTATTTTATATTGGTTTTTACAATAAGTTATTTTACAATAACTGATTTTGAGTGGGCTTTTAACATTCCAGCTCTGATAGGCATAAATTAATACATTTTATGGCAAATTTAGGGATAAACTTTGAAGATAGATAGATAGATAGATAGATAGATAGATAGATAGATAGATAGATAGATAGATAGATAGATAGATAGATAGATAGATAGATAGATAGATAGATAGATAGATAGATAGATAGATAGATAGATAGATAGATAGATAGATTTTTGGGGGGAAAAAAACTACACAAAGACAGAGAAATGTACTGCAATATTTTCAAATAATATGATAATTCGGTTTCACAGCATCAAACACACAAAGCGGCGCGTGTAAACGGGTGTGTACCTGCATTCCAGCGATGCGCCTATTGAATTTGGAGGGCCACTTTTATTGGCCTTTGGTGCCCGGACTTCAAATAGAGTCCCGGATATCCCGACTCTGTGTCATCGCGTCATTGCATTTCAAAAGCGTCGCTGGACAATGGCCCGACTAACACCTCAATATAAACCTCGCGATTGACTGCAAATAAGTAAAGTGCTATTTGGGGGGCTTGAGAGGGGGGCATGTCGCGTCTTACACCTTGTTTCACTGATGAGCGGAACTAACACTCAATTGAGGCAACAAGCGCTGTCTTCTGTGAGAGAACAACACGCATACGAGCATGCATTTAAGTACACGCTGCTTCATACATACTACATGAAAGATTGACACAATCTAGAGCATATTCTTCATTTAAATATGCTGTACAAAAGTTCTCCACGCATACAAACATGCATGCATAAAATAATATAGAGCACCCATTATTTTAAAAAACAAGCGCCTATATGAAAATCAGCAAACTGATGTCAAGAGTCCAACGCGTAAATCTCAAGCGAAGCACCATAATTTAAGCTATACATTTATCAGAAATGGTTATTAAAAAGTGTGACATATATATTTATATTTTGCATATGCATTTTTAAACCAATTTGCAATCAGTTGGACAAAATTGTTTATTTGTTTATGATAATCCAATATGTATATTTCTATATAGGCTAAATATGTTTCATTTAAAAATCAATCAAGTGATTGAAAATGAAAATGGGTATATATTTTATAAATACGTGCATTATGATTGTGATTTATATGACAGAACAGTCTTCAAAAAACACTATCAACAAATAGCTCTAGATGCACTGTAAAAATGAATTGTTGGTTTAACTTAAAAAAGTAAGTTACGTTTGAGTTCATTGAAATTAAAAACGTGAGTTCATACAATGAAGGCGAATGATTTAACATTGATTTAATTTAAGTTATCTAACCTACATTAATTATTAAAGTTGATTTGACAAAAGAAAAAATGTGATAATTCATGAAAATAATATATTATTGCATGTTTTTATAATCTTTTCAGTCATATGACTATTTACATCAGCCACATGAAATCAAGACGTCTGAACTTTCTTTAATATGTTAACTCCTTGGTGACCTTTCTAACTCAAGAGTTCATTGTGGGCTCATGTTACCACAATGTACATTTTAAGCATCATCACAGTGACTCACCTATCTGCATGACGCGGCCGAACACTGATGTGTTGTCCACCGTGCTACAGTTCCATCGCCTTTGCCTGAACTGATACTGACACTCCTTTATGCCCGTCTTCGCCCCCTCTCCGATATAAACCATATGGTCCTGATAGAGCTGGCAGAGCTTCCTCTGACCCTGGGACAGGCCCGTCAGCTGGCTGCACAGAGGCTGTGCTCCAATGATGTACATCTCCGGTCTCTGGATGGGGTTCATGGCTAATGACCTGAGAAAGTGGCATACATGACATAAAATGACTATTTATAGTGTGCAGGACATACTATATTGGACTGATATGTGAACGCAAGGCGAGATAGCAGTACGTTTTGTTCTTGCGCATATGCCAGTAGACTTTTACCAACTCAAACTCTAAACCTGTGATTCATTTCAATAATCATGAACCAATTTGATGTCAAGTTAATTTTTTTTTTTTTTTTGATAGTGAGTTAAGGATTACACAGCTTCAGTGGTGTAAGGGGAACGTATTATCAAGTTGAAAATGGTTGGAAAAACCTGTTGTCCTCAGGACATGTTGCCTTGAATGCCCTTATTTACAAACAGTTTGACCATTTGTTACCCAAGGTAAATATTGTGACAAAGCCTCCACATTTGTTCTCAGTGAATAGTTTTCTTATGCATCCTTCACACATTATATCCTTACTCATATACACACATGTAACTTAGAATAGTTTGCAAATACAATCTGATCTTACCACCACGAGTTGGCGACCACCAGCAGCTGTGAGTTGCAGACGATGAGGGTCACTGCCAGAAGTAGGTGTCCTTGGTTCATTCTCACATCCATCCTTCCTCGTCCAAGAAATGGAAATGTGAAGAGCCTCCTCTGGGGAAACATTTAGGAAATGATAGTAATCCACTTGGAGGAGCTGCTTCCTTTAGTAACTTGACTAAAAAATAAAGTCTCTTGAAGTGCAGTGCCTCTGAATCCCCTCAATCTCGCCCCAGCTCAGTTTTAAACACCAGCTGTGCGTAAAACACCTAGATGACCTGAGGCACTAACGGAGTCTGACATCTGTTGAGAATGTTCTTTTCAAACTCCGCTTCATAAAACGCAACAGTCGGTGCGTAATGGATATAAGCAACATGGATGTTAGTTAAAACGAACTAAGAAAAGACTTAAAGTGCAACTATGTGGTGGTGATAGTCCAAACTCTCTCTCCCCTCTGCCTCTGCCGGTTCTGTCGATATGAACTAACACCTCTGCGCTCCGATGGCACAACTTAACCCTCCCTCCTTCTGCTCGCACTTCTCCGCACCCCCTTCGTTTACAATGGAGAGGAGGAGGAGCGCGAGGGGAGCCGCTGCGCGGTGAGGAATTCGGGGAGGCCAAACAACACAAGAGGGCAGCAGATGAGAATCCGATTCGCTAGAAGAGATTTGATTCTCCGGTGCGTAAGAGCGCGTTTTGGACTCATGCTAAATTAAGCCACAATGCGTTTATTAGTAGGAGATACTTGCGCACCTCAAGCCTTTTATATGAAAATATGTTTCGGACAAAAGTCAGAATGGCAAAAGTTCACACACACACAGAGAGAGAGCGAGAGAGTTGAATAAAAGAGTTAACGGCTTGGAAAATATCATTCTTCCATCAAAGTTCAAATGCGTGTAAACTCCATTCTTTTTAGCTCTATAGTTTACCGCAATAAATCCGAACAAGGGGGAAACAAAAAAATCCTAGTTTGACATGGGGAATAAAAGCCACGCATGTGATCTTTGACAGTTCAACTCCTGCTACCCTCTAAATCACATCGCACATAAAAGACGCAGTTGCCTTAAACGCACTTGGGCATGAGATATCCACTCACACTTGTAAGCAACCAAGACTAAACCGTGCTATAAAGTGGGGAAAATTTTATCAGCACACCCCGTTTTAGACGAATTTACAGCTGATAACCAACATTGCAGACATAAACAGCCACATTGCACCCTATCCTTCAGAAGTGCGGTGTAAGGAATGCAAATACAATGAGTGTTTTACAGCTCCAGACTCTTGGAGAGGTTTGGGAGTTATATAGAGAGCACTGTGTCATTCCAGCATCACCCCCACACCTCTCTTTTGAGTGCCGTCCTACAGACATGTCAGAATTGGTGTGAGAGACGCCACTCAATTTCCGAGCAGTCTGTGCATGATAAAGCGCCTCTCCGGACCCTTTCATCTCCTCTAATCCACACGCCCAGCCATCACCTTTACGCCTCCCATCGCAGACCTGGGCTCGTCTCCATGCCCCTCCCTCACCCTGGGACCCTTACGCACAGTGAGCAATAAACTCTATTTATTTTACTTTACGCTATGCGCGGTGTGGTGCTTAGAATTACTGTACTCCTGTGATTCCTTTCATTTTTGCAAATGCAATGTCGAAATAAGCATGTATAATAACGGACTTCTACGATTTTCTTGGACACTGGTTGAGAGGGAAATTTTATATATGTGTGTGTGTGTGTGTGTGTGTGTGTGTGTGTGTGTGTGACCCTGGACCACAAAACCATTCATAAGGGTCTTTAAAAAATAAAAAAAAAAATAAAAAAAAAATAAAAATTTAGAAAAATGGGATTTATACATCATCTGAAAGCTAATGTATGGTTTGTATTTGAAAATCTGGAATCTGAGGGTGCAAAAAAAAAAAAAAAAAAAAAAAAAATCAAAATATTGAGAAAATCGCCTTTAAAGTTGTTCATATGTAGTCCTTAGCAATGCATATCCACTCAGAAAAATATTTTTTTTTACATATTTACGGTAGGAAATTTACAAAATATCTTCACGGAACATGATCTTTACTTAATATCCTAATGATTTTTGGCATAAAAGAAAAATCGATCCATTCAGTGTCATTGTTGGCTATTGCTACAAATATACCCATGCGACTTATGACTGGTTTTGAGGTCCAAGGTCACAAATATATAATCTGATAATGCACATAAATCTATGAATTTATTATGTTAAGCATGATGTGGCTAGTGGTTCATTTGAGTTCACATTAGTAGTCAGTAGTGTGTGCTCCACCTGGTGTACTGATTAAGTTATTACAACACAATTCGAATCTAAACTAAAATAGAACAGAATAAAATGGAATAGAATCTTATTACACAGAACAAACTAAACTTTTTGATTATAACAATTTTTTTTATTAAAAAACTGTTTTTATGAAACTAAAATAAAATGTATTATGTAAGCTACCACGCTAATTCAGAAAATAATCAGAAAATAAAATTAAATGCAATTAACAATATAAAGTAGAATAAATGCCTTTTATTAATAAAGACATCTACTTAATGTATAAACGTACATGATAATGATAACAAAACAACAACTATTATTATTAATTAATAAAAAAAATACAATCATGAACACATTTTTCTAAATTCTATAACCTTCTTCTATAACTTTAAATGCATAAAGTCTATTTCAATTGCACACATTTACAATTGAATGTCCTGACGGTGTTACTGCATCTTATCACATGGTGGCGCACTTTAGCAAGAAATGAATAGAGACCGCAAAACTAGCAATTACATTTTCTCACGAGGTATATGCAATCGCAGCGCAACCCAGCGCAATGCTAGTGTAATACACTGATGCCTCATGCTTATCAGTATGCATTAAGCTCTTTGTCGGTGCTATGAAAAGATTCAAAAATTTTTTTGCGTTGCCAAAGCTGATGTGTATAAACACGACTGCCTGTAATTTATTTTATTTTTAAAGAGTCCTATGAGGTCTTTTGAGGTAATTTTGACCTGACAGATCCTCTCCAGCAGATCACCTCTAACTGTAAGCAATAAAACTTGTAAAAGAAGCTGAGTCTCATGGATAAGTGAGCTTACATATATCACATATGCATTGCTTATTCATTACTCATTCTGCCTGAAATTGGTTCTAATAACACACATTCCAATGTGACCTTAAATGGACACATTCTCTCTCTGTCGGTCTATTCTATGCCATCTGTGCCGCTGCCAGCTATGGTTGGTAAATGATGACATCACTGGCATGCATGAATAGAATCTGAACATCCAGCTTCTGCTGCTCTTCAGAATCTGGAGTCTGTCTTCATATGGCCTTTGCAGATTTGTACTGACTTATATTAGCAGAGCAGTTGCCAGTGCTGGCAGATCTGTTAAAGAATGATAATTATTTACTCACACTCAGGGGCGTAAATCGCGGGGGGGACGGGGGGGACATGACCCCCCCTATCTGAGTGCTGTCCCCCCCAAAAATATAATTAAAAACCACTCTAAGTATTGTAAATAAATGATATATCCTTAAAATAATTGTGTAAGAAGCAAAGCAATACAAACGCAAACAGGCGTTTTAAGTTTAGAAACATTTTGAGTCACCCCTCCCTTGCCTCACAGTGGTTTGGTCCACCGCGCACGTCACACTCGTGCGTGTAGAAATCCGGCGGCGCCGGCGGGAGAGAAGACAGACGGTAGTTGAGAGGAGCTCTAGTAAGTAGGCTGTTTAGGCTATTTTATTCAAACACATCGGATGAAGTGGTTATTTTTGCTTTAATGCTGCCGACGCTGAGTAATTAGTCATAACCGTGAGTCCGCTATTTGGTTTCAGGCTTTCGAGGAGTGCACATGTGTATGCAAAGCCTACAAAATCTTATCAATTGACAAACTAAAAATAAGTCGACAGAGCCCTCTGCTATGAACACTAAAATGCAGATCAAAATCATTCTAGATGCTGGCAGTGTGCAAAGCTAACTTACATCTGATAACAAAGTCTTTCTGTAGGCCTAAAGGAGAGCATATCAATACAAAATACAGGGTATTGTCCTTTGGACAAGTAAATTGGTCACTTGTCCGACCAAAAAAGTTGTCTGGAAAAAATTTGATTTGATTTGTTTTTTTGGTGTAAATATAATTTATTCTGAAGCTATATTCTCAACAGTGTTCCGTCAGCTTTTGCATATTTATATCTGCATATTTGTGATATTTACCCCAAGGGCATTTTTTCCCCTAATCTTATTACATGCTTCATCTTTTATTTCATTTTTTTTTTTACATTTGATCAATAAATTCAATAAGAAAAATAAAGCAGGACTGTTATGAATCAAATTAAATAATTTACACTGAAAAATTACAACTGCATTAAATAATGTTATGATATTCTTTAAATATTTTTGAATATACAAATAAGAAATGTTGGGAAAATTTAAACATGAAACTGAACTGGCAGTAGGTGGTGGCAAAAGACTGTCCTAGTCATTCATTCAAACGGCTGATTCATTCAAGAATGAGGCAGGTGTTTTGGAATAGGCTATTGCTGATTCTTGACTCAACCGATTCGTTCAAAACGCTGAATCATTCATTAATAAAATATTTATTATTAAATATTTATATTATCCATTATCAATCGCCACTTACACTAAATGTAATAGAATCATGCTTGCGTTTTGGTGACTCCCTAACTATTTTTGTTATTGTTGTTGGATTGGATTGAACTTTGAACTTTATTGTCCAGTCTGTTTTCACAGAGAGGAAATTTTTCTTTGACACTGTAACATACATTCACTACTTAGAAATCACATCACACATCAACAACACAATTCTATAATTAAACACTGTAAAAAAGAAAAA
This sequence comes from Chanodichthys erythropterus, assembly GCF_024489055.1. Lineage (NCBI taxonomy): Eukaryota > Metazoa > Chordata > Actinopteri > Cypriniformes > Xenocyprididae > Chanodichthys > Chanodichthys erythropterus. The sequence continues at coordinate 5,626,968 of NC_090228.1, forward strand.
TTAAAAATATCAACAGCCATTCTATCATTTCAATTAAAATACTGTTTTAATCAGGACAAGTAAAGCTCTCTTTCTCTTGCCCCTTCAAGAAATTAAGCGTTAATGTCGAGCCCCGGACGGCCCCGGCCCAATTTAACCCCTGCATATATCCTTTATAAGTAAAATTTTGGCTGTATTATTTGTGTCCCCTTCAAAAATTGCTCTTGAGAAATGTTATGTTTATTGTCCCCCCCTACTGTCCGATGAAATTTACGCCCCTGCTCACACTTATGTCATTCCAAACCCGCATTATTTTCTTGTTTGCATGGAACACCAAACAAGATGTTTAGCAGAATGTTGATACTTCTCTTTTTCCATACAATAAAAGTGGATGGGGACCAAGGACTCATGACAAAATTATCATGAAAAGTATGAGAATCAAAATCTACTAAGGGTTAAAAGTGGAAAATCAGTTTTACAAAGTAATTTTTTTTCACTATTATTTTCAACAGGATCTGTATTTTCATGGGTTTAAATAAATTATTTTGTTATAAGAGACAATAAAAACAACTTTATGCATCCAAACCAATCCTTTCCTGGTAAAAAATGAACTTGATTTTCAAAAGTCAATGAATTTGCGTCAGCTTAATGAAACATTTTTTACAAGCCAAACATGCCACGAAATAAACTAAGTATAACTTAAAATGTTGTTTAATTTTTCAATAAAAGATGATACATTTTTACATGATTTGTTACATTTAATTACCCCTTAGTACATTTTGACTCATGACTTGTATGCTATTTTATTTCCAAGTCATATTATGGCTTCATATAAAGACCACATTGTAAGCCAATATTGACAAAATGTCCATATCCAAAGTCTTGAGAGCTCATTTCGACGAAAACAATTTCGTCTGCTACTGTTAAAGTGTGTTTTTAGTCATTTTTGGTGCATGGTTCAAAAAGTTACTTTCACTGTTGTCAGTTTCACTCAAAGCATCCTTGCTCACAAAACTCATGTAACTGCATTAACTTAATTTAACTGAGTTGTTTCAACTAAAAATGAGTATTGTTAGCTGTAAGTGTTTGTTGAGTCAACTTAACATTGCAGAGTGAAATTTTTGAGTGCATTTTGTAGCGCAAATAGTTAATTTAATAAGGTAAATGAAGTCAATAAATGTGTTCACCTTACCTAATAAACATTCATAAATTTAACATAAATTTATTATTAAGTAAACTGCACATATAAATATTATGTAACATTTGACAAAATCAAATGATTTGTATTCACTCAATGAAATTTTGTCAGCTTTACTTTAATTTCTTTTGTTCATACAACTAAATTATCATTATAGTTGCGTGGAACCACTTGACTGCTTTTTTTATTTATTATTTTTTTAAGTAAATCCAACAATTCATTTGAGTGTATTGAAAGAGCAGCTTGAACATTCCTCTTAACATCTCCCTCTGTGTTCCAGAGAAGAAATAAAACCATATGGGTTTTGAACGACATGAGAGTGAGTAAATGTTGACAGAATGTTCATTTTTGGGGTAAACTATCCCTTTAAGGTTTGGATCTGATTTTGAGCATTTATGTAAACAGCTTCCACATCTCAGCGTCTGACACAGAACAGGAAAGAAACAGAGGTGAGAGAAGACAAGAAAAACACTGGAGCCAAACAGACGGGGTGTGTGTATGTGTGTGTTTGTGTGTGAATGTGCGAGCGAAGATGAAGACAACCTGGCTAAAGCTCAGGAGAGCTCTTGAACTCTGTGATGATCCAAAGAGCTCCGGCGCCAGCGAAAGAGAGACAGAGCGACTGAAAGAGAAAAGATGCCACCCATACCAAAGATCTGACTAGCATAAAAACAGCCACTAATCAAAACAATCTGCCCAATGCCTCGGTTTCTGCATGCGGAGAAAAACTAATGCATGAAATAAAAAGCCAAAGCTTTTAATCACACAGCATCAAACAGTCATATGTGAAGCAGCTTGCTGCCTGTGAATTCACTGCACTTATAATAACCAAAGTGTTCACAAGTCTGTAAAACTCCTTGCTTCCCTGTTGAGTCACACGTACTGTAAAGGCCCCCCTCTTTCCACACACAGAACGCCATGTGGTTCGGGGTACGGTGGAAATGAAGGGGAGGGGCTCTACACGTGCTGGGGGTGGGGTTAACTGCTCCAGCTGTGTTTCCCAGGGTGCTTTGCGGCAGCCGCTGGGAGATCAATGGTGAGGCAAGCCTGACAGATCTGTGTGCTGAGGTGTCTGAGTGAGCAGCCTGCTGTATATCATTAAAACTGCAGCGTCTCTCCATAACGCTGTCTGTGACTAACCCAGATAGCAGGCAGACTCCCAAATCAAAGACATGTGGGCTGCACACAAACACACACACACACACACACACACACACAATGTCTCTCACCGCTCATGCTCTCTTTTACTGTCAACTCCGTCACTCCCACCTCATGTTGCTTTCTTTCACTCCGAGACATTTTCCTGACGTTCCCACTGCGCACTCTTGAAATTCCATCATTTTTCCTCTTCTTTCTCCTTTAGCCTGTTCCACAATCTTTCTGTCTCCTTTCTGCCCTTCACCTCTCGCCTTCCACTTCCTTTACTCTGTGTATAGTCTCTCCAACGGTTTGTTTTGCTTCTCTTCTGCCATTTTGCATTTATTTCCTTATCCTACACCTGTTTCTAAGATGTTTCATGCCCCGTCTTTCCTTCCGTCACATTCCTTCTCCTGCTATTCATTCACCCTTTATACCAGCCGTTCTCTCTTTCTCTTCCTGTAACTCTGTAGTATTAAGTCCTGTACTTACTACTACATATTTATACTACATTTCTCTAAACTTTTCTCAGGACAACAGTTTGAAAAGCACTGCATTACATGATGTATTATATACAGCCACAATTCATAATCCAACTATTTCCCCTGCAGATTATTCATCTTTAGCATAAATACTGACCTGTCAAAGCTGTCAAATTAGAACAACATTGTTTTTACTGGCAATATTTGATCAGATTTTCAAAAGCTATGACTAGTTTCGCTCTGGTAATGTAAGAATAAGGCATTAAACTTTGTTGTTATCACAATTTGATAATATTTTATGTATATTTTTTAATATCGGTGTTTATATTTTATAAACCTAATACATTTTTAGATAAAATTATTTTTATTTAATTTTATTCAGATTTTTATTTATCATTTTATTCATATGTTTTTTACTCATAATTTTATTCATATTTGTTTATATCCACAATTCATGACATTATCTTTTTTCTAAATATAATCTGCCTCTTCCTTTTGGGGGTATTTAAGCTGCTTCAGATGCAGCTTCTGTGCCTCCTTTGCTGGGTAAAGATGGGATTGTACTCTCTTTTTCATTTTCCTCTTTAAAGCTGGAAGAAGATGACTCATGCACGCTGCTCTCGTTCTGAAAGTGAACGCATGTCTCTCTCTCCTCCGTGCCCATATGGCTTTCTGCACTGACAGCTCAGGAAACCAGACACAGGCCAAACTGGCCACACATCAGTCACTCTCTCTCCTCTATGACGCACACTGCCCCCTCTCACTCTCTCTTTCCTCCTTCCTCTCCGTCAATTTGTTCCCAGTAAGAAGTCTGATAGGACTTGGTGTAGTGTGGAGAAGCAGCAGGGATCCTGCTATAAAAGTGCAGGGGCTGTTAGAGCTACTTTATTCTCTAATAAATAGAGGGACGCAGCAGTCAGGGGCCTGTAGCTGCTGGAGAGACCATGTGTCTGCCAGGTTCCCGACGTGATGGTGGGGGTTGGAGAGGACGCCCTGACAGCCGCTCCTCACCAGGATGGGACGGGTCTGGGGTCAGTCCCCCCAGGGCGGTGAGGGACACAGCACATGTTATAGATTTAAGGGGTGATGGCACTGGAGGAGTTTGGGTCATGTTCTCATTCTTTGAAAAGAAAACTAAAATGACCACCAAATGCATTTACATGCACGTAACTATAAAAAAAAAGTCATTATAAAAATGGACACTGCGAAAACACCATGTTTACATGATATTTTGATATTACCTGCTTTTTCTGAGGTACTGACATCAAAATACAATCATTTGCTGATAAATATCAGCATTGATAACTATCAAAAATCAGCTCTTCAAAAAAGGGTTTACTTGCAAATCACAATGCAACCAAATACAGAAACTCGCTGCAAATACTCATAGCGCAACACAGAGAAACACGCTGCAAATACTCACAATACAATCAAATACAGAAACTCACTGAAAATAATCACAACACAACCAAATAAAGAAACTCGCAGCAAATACTCTTAGCGCAATCCAGAAACGCCCTGCAAATACTAACAATGCAATCAAATACAGAAACTTGCTGAAAATACTCACAATACAATCAAATTCAGAAGCATGCAACAAATACTCACAATGTAACCAAATACAGAAAGTTGCAGCAAATACTAACAATGCAACTAAATACAGAAACATGTAGCGAATTCTCACAATGTAACCAAATAAAGAAACTCGCAGCAAATACTCTTAGCGCAATCCAGAAACGCCCTGCAAATACTCACAATACAATCAAATACAGAAACATGCTACAAATACTAACAATGCAACCAAATTCAGAAGCATGCAACAAATACTCACAATGTAACCAAATACAGAAACTCACTGAAAATACTCACAATACAACCAATACAGAAACTCGCAGCAAATACTAACAACGCAACCAAATACAGAAACTCGCTGAAAATACTCACAATACAACCAAATACAGAAACACGCAGCAAATACTCACAACGTAACCAAATAAAGAAACTCACAGCAAATACTCTAAGCGCAATCCAGAAACGCCCTGCAAATACTAACAATGCAATCAAATACAGAAACTTGCTGAAAATACTAACAATGCAACCAAATACAGAAACTCGCAGCAAATACTAACAACGCAACCACATACAGAAACTCACTGAAAATACTCACAATACAACCAAATACAGAAACTCACTGAAAATACTCACAATACAACCAAACATAGAAACTCGCTGAAAATACTCACAATACAACCAAATACAGAAACTCGCAGCAAATACTAACAACGCAACCAAATACAGAAACTCGCTGAAAATACTCACAATACAACCAAATACAGAAACTCACTGAAAATACTCACAATACAACCAAACATAGAAACTCGCTGAAAATACTCACAATACAACCAAATACAGAAACTCGCAGCAAATACTAACAACGCAACCAAATACAGAAACTCGCTGAAAATACTCACAATACAACCAAATACAGAAACTCGCTGAAAATACTCACAATACAACCAAATACAGAAACTCGCTGAAAATACAATACAACCAAATACAGAAACTCACTGCAAATACTCATAGCGCAACACAGAGAAACACGCTGCAAATACTCACAATACAATCAAATACAGAAACTCACTGAAAATACTCACAATACAACCAAACATAGAAACTCGCTGAAAATACTCACAATACAACCAAATACAGAAACTCGCAGCAAATACTAACAACGCAACCAAATACAGAAACTCGCTGAAAATACAATACAACCAAATACAGAAACTCACTGAAAATACTCACAATACAACCAAACATAGAAACTCGCTGAAAATACTCACAATACAACCAAACATAGAAACTCGCTGAAAATACTCACAATACAACCAAACATAGAAACTCGCTGAAAATACTCACAATACAACCAAATACAGAAACTCGCAGCAAATACTAACAACGCAACCAAATACAGAAACTCGCTGAAAATACTCACAATACAACCAAATACAGAAACTCGCTGAAAATACTCACAATACAACCAAATACAGAAACTCGCAGCAAATACTAACAACGCAACCAAATACAGAAACTCGCTGAAAATACAATACAACCAAATACAGAAACTCACTGCAAATACTCATAGCGCAACACAGAGAAACACGCTGCAAATACTCACAATACAATCAAATACAGAAACTCACTGAAAATACTCACAATACAACCAAACATAGAAACTCGCTGAAAATACTCACAATACAACCAAATACAGAAACTCGCAGCAAATACTAACAACGCAACCAAATACAGAAACTCGCTGAAAATACTCACAATACAACCAAATACAGAAACTCGCTGAAAATACTCACAATACAACCAAATACAGAAACTCGCAGCAAATACTAACAACGCAACCAAATACAGAAACTCGCTGAAAATACAATACAACCAAATACAGAAACTCACTGAAAATACTTACAATGTAACCAAATACAAAAGCTTTCAGCAAATACTCACAATATAACCTAATACAGAAGCGTGCAGCAAATACTCACAATGTAACCAAATACAGAAACTCACTGAAAATACTCACAATACAACCAAATACAGAAACTCGCAGCAAATACTAACAACGCAACCAAATACAGAAACTCACTGAAAATACTCACAATACAACCAAATACAGAAACTCGCAGCAAATACTCACAATACAATCAAATACAGAAACATGCTACAAATACTAACAATGCAACCAAATTCAGAAGCATGCAACAAATACTCACAATGTAACCAAATACAGAAAGTTGCAGCAAATACTAACAATGCAATCAAATACAGAAACTTGCTGAAAATACTAACAATGCAACCAAATACAGAAACTCACTGAAAATACTCACAATACAATCAAATACAGAAACATGCTACAAATACTAACAATGCAACCAAATTCAGAAACTCGCAGAAAATACTAACAATGCAACCAAATACAGAAACACGCAGCAAATACTCACAACGTAACCAAATAAAGAAACTCACAGCAAATACTCTTAGCGCAATCCAGAAACGCCCTGCAAATACTAACAATGCAATCAAATACAGAAACTTGCTGAAAATACTCACAATACAATCAAATACAGAAACATGCTACAAATACTAACAATGCAACCAAATTCAGAAGCATGCAACAAATACTCACAATGTAACCAAATACAGAAACTCACTGAAAATACTCACAATACAACCAAATACAGAAACTCGCTGAAAATACTCACAATACAACCAAATACAGAAACACGCAGCAAATACTCACAACGTAACCAAATAAAGAAACTCACAGCAAATACTCTAAGCGCAATCCAGAAACGCCCTGCAAATACTAACAATGCAATCAAATACAGAAACTCGCAGCAAATACTAACAATGCAACCACATACAGAAACTCACTGAAAATACTCACAATACAACCAAATACAGAAACTCACTGAAAATACTCACAATACAACCAAATACAGAAACTCGCTGAAAATACTCACAATACAACCAAATACAGAAACTCGCAGCAAATACTAACAACGCAACCAAATACAGAAACTCACTGAAAATACTCACAATGCAACCAAACACAGAAACTCGCTGCCAATACGTACAACGCAACCAAATACAGAAACACACGGCAAATAGTCACAACATGTCCAAATACAGAAACTCACTGCAAATACGCACAATGCACATACGATCAGGATGTTGAAACATTTCCTTGCTATTTGCAGCGCATATCTGTATTTGCTTGTGTTGTGCTCATTTACAACACCTGTGTGTTGTCAAACTGATGAAGATGTTTTCTTAATTTGCTGGTGCTTTTTTTATTTGCATGTGTTTTATTAATTTCAGCATGTTGAACTCTCTTGTCCACCATATACGATGAAAATTCATGCCTTACAATGAATAAGCTAAAAGCTTTTCCATGCAAAATTCTAACTGCAATCAAGTTCTGCTTACACCATTTATGACCTTTCCCTCATGAAAGCACACAGATTTAGGTATGTACATGACCTTACATGCTGTCAGCTTATTAAGCATAATCGGTGCAACATCATGCATGTCAGCGCACTCATTTTGTGCAATAACTATCAAAAATCAGCTCATTAAAAACCCACGTTTTACAGGAATACATGCAAAGCAATAAAACGACACCAAAAGAAAACCGTGTTTACATTGAAACCTTTGGGTTTTTCTTTGTATCTACACCAAAGCGAAAAATGTGACACTGTCAGATATGATGCACAAACGTGTTTACATACAAAGCAAAAGTCAAATTGGGTGTTGCATAAACTGTTTATGACCTTTTCCTGATAAAATAACAATTTACGACACATGACACTGATAAAACTGTGCATGCAAACATACATTTTCAATCAAGGTTTAAGCATTTTCATTATTACATATCATAACTATGTCTCCTAAAAGCCATGTTACACTTCATATCTAATCATTAGATTGCTTGTGAGAGATATACGACCAAGGACGTGGTTACCAGTGCCTGCAACCACAATCCTGCTCACTCACTACTTCACCCTAGGATTCCCCAACTGTCACAATTAGAGTTTTGTCAGATGCACTGGATGGAAAGACATTGATTAGACTCTAAAAAGCTCGCCAACTAAAAGGCTTGATCCTGCTTTTTGGGGTCAAACAAGTCAATGGATGCACTTTGCTCATCTGACCCTGAATGAATCAGTCTCGAGTCTGAGTATACAGGTCAGTTTCATATATGATGCTGCTTTCTTCATGTCCTTTTCTTTCTCTTTATGTCTCTCACTCTTATCTCAGTAGAGTATGGGGGGCTCATTCTCTCCCCAGGCAGCTTGGAGGCTGCCGCCAGCCTGGGCACCGTGCCCAATTCAGTCCTGGCACTCTTACAGGCCGCTGGCTGCCCATCAGTCCTCCTGTGCTGCCCCGGAGAGCCCTTTCCATTCCCTACCACCTCCTCTTCTCCTCCCTCTCCCCAGCCTCCCGTTCACCATCCTGGGACCATGACATGACCCTCAGAAACAAGACCACAGGAAAAGGTTTTATCGCACATCAAAGATGGCAGCTTCACTACACAGCCAATTAGTTATCAAACAGCATAGGTGAATCAAAATGCGGTTTTGTGTAGTCAGAACCACTGTGTGTAGGTAGAAAAATGCACTGCAGCACGCTCATACGTGAGCACACATGCTGAGGGAGAGGAAAGAGGACAAGTCCTCAAACGTGACCACACATACAAACACACGCTGGCTTGAAGCAGGCAGCTGGAGGGTGGAGAGGTCGGAGTCTCCACAGTCTCGGCCTGATTAAAACTCCCAGCACTGCCTCTCACTCCCCCTGGATTGATTAACCTGACCTGTATCGGATCAACCCCTCGGGACGCAAACGCAGCCTACTTTCCTGAAGTGGATGAGAGGAACAGGAACGGGTTGGGAGGGGGCAAGAGAGGTGGAAAGGAGAGAGAGAGAGAGAGAGAACAGGAAATGGGCAAAAAGGGACTGTAGAGCAAGAGGAGGAGAGCAAACCAGACCAGACTTGCAGTTCAGCACATCAGCGGCGTACTAATCCCTACTTTCAAGTTTTGCGTTTCCGGCCCTTTATGTTTAAAACTTCTCTTTGCTCTCTCAAACACAATACACCTTCTAGTAATGTTTAATTCAAATGCAAACAATGCATTTCTGCGAGAATGTATCAATTATTTAGGTTTTCATTATTGTTATTATGAGGGCAGCACAGCTGCTCGGTGCGCTGTCAGCAGACGGCTGTCTCTGAGTCCCTGCACTGAGACAAACAGCTCGGCTTTCTTCTCCACAATCAACACTCTCTAAAAGAGATACTCTCTGACAGCTATGGCGAGATGAACCAAAAATAAACGGGGACACACACACATACTAACACACCGTATTCAGACTAATAGTGAATTACAAATCCTAATAGTTTTTCTGGGTTAAATTCTTATTTCAAATGCTGAAACAAAAGAATATTAAATATTAATTCTCATAAAAGAATTGATGTAATGCATATTTTTGAGTCATGAACAATGCATTTAAAAACTTTTAGTTGTTAAATAAGTGTGTCACGATCACCGTCTGCCCCTGTCAAGTTTCGGACTACATTTCCCATCATCCCCCCCTGTCAATCACATGCACTCACTCCACCAATCACCTGTTGCCACATACAGTCATGCACACTCCACACTAATCACCACACCCAGCTGATACGCATTACCTGGACTATAAAGGACTCACACATACACCACCCATTTGCGAAGTCTTGTTTACCCTGTGTGACATTTCTGAGCGTTTCCCTGTGTTTATTGTCTGCCTGTTTTTCGTTACCGATCCTGCCTGTTTCCTGTTTATCGACCCGTTGCTGCCTGTCCTGACCCTTGCTTTGTATACCGACCTGTGAGTGATATCTGCCTGTCCTGATCATTGCCTGTTCCTTTACCACGATTCTGCCTGTTCCTTGCTGTTCCTGTTTGCTCCTGTTTGACCCTGCCTGTACGACCACTCTCACTTTAATAAATGCTGCACATGGATCTCTGCTTCAGTCCCGCTTCGTTACAGAAGACTTCGCCATACCCAGATCCAGCAGCTTCGGTGAGCATGTCCAGCCTCAGCATGGACCCAGCATGGTGTCTCGTCAGCCTGCGTCAAGGTAACAGTACTCTCGAGGCACATATCCAGAAATTTTTGGGGATTGCTAATTTATCTGATCTGCCGGACCACGCCCTCATTGACTTCTTTACCTATGGATTAAACGAACCATTAAAGAACTGCTTACTTACCAATGGTCCCCGAGGGTCGCTCATGGAATTTCTGGACTTTGCCCTGTTCACTGTCGGTTCACTTTTTACTGTGGGTATCGCAGAGGAATGCGACACCACAGTGAATCACGTCATGGCGGCCGCTAAAGAGAACACTCACAAAATGGCGGCCACCACAACAACATCACATCACGTCTCCGCTGATCGCCCAGAGCAACGTCACGTCTCCGCTGATCGCCCAGAGCAACGTCACGTCTCCGCTGATCGCCCAGAGCAACGTCACGTCTCCGCTGATCGCCCAGAGCAACGTCACGTCTCCGCTGATCGCCCAGAGCAACGTCACGTCTCCGCTGATCGCCCAGAGCAACGTCACGTCTCCGCTGATCGCCCAGAGCAACGTCACGTCTCCGCTGATCGCCCAGAGCAACGTCACGTCTTCGCTGATCGCCCAGAGCAACGTCACGTCTCCGCTGATCGCCCAGAGCCCGTTCCAGCCAGTGTATCCGTTCCCGAGCCCGCTCCAGCCAGTGAGTCCACTCCAGTCCAGCATGCTTTCCCTGTCAGTCCTGTGATGGCCAAGAGGGCTGTCTTCACTTTTTATGTCTTGGCTGTCATGCGTGCGTGGAGGATGTACTCGAGCTCTATGGACTTGGGAGCAGTCTGCCAGCCCGAGCCCGCTGTTGTCCCAGAGCAGCCCGCTGTTGTCCCAGAGCGGCCCGCTGTTGTCCCAGAGCGGCCCGCTGTTGTCCCAGAACGGCCTGCTGCCGTCTCAGAGCAGCCGTTTGCCCCGCTGGCCGCTTCGCTCTCAAGTTCGCCGCTTGCAACGCTCTCAAGTTCGCCGCTTGCAACGCTCTCAAGTTCGCCGCTTGCAACGCTCTCAAGTTCGCCGCTTGCAACGCTCTCAAGTTCGCCGCTTGCAACGCACTCAAGTTCGCCGCTTGCAACGCACTCAAGTTCGCCGCTTGCAACGCACTCAAGTTCGCCGCTTGCAACGCACTCAAGTTCGCCGCTTGCAACGCACTCAAGTTCGCCGCTTGCAACGCACTCAAGTTCGCCGCTTGCAACGCACTCAAGTTCGCCGCTTGCAACGCACTCAAGTTCGCCGCTTGCAACGCACTCAAGTTCGCCGCTTGCAACGCACTCAAGTTCGCCGCTTGCAACGCACTCAAGTTCGCCGCTTGCAACGCACTCAAGTTCGCCGCTTGCAACGCACTCAAGTTCGCCGCTTGCAACGCACCTCAGCTCTCTGGATGCGATGGACAAGATGGCTGTTTCGCCAGTGCCTACGGGCAAGATGGCCGCCCCTTTGGTGTCAAGGAACATAGGGGGTGTTCCAGCCATCGAGTCCGCTCCAGAACCTGTGCTACTTGCCCTGCCAGCGCCCCACGAGCTCCTTGTCCACGAATCGACCATGGCCACCGTTGATTTCCCCAAGAACTTTTTGGGGGGGGGCCATATACCAGAGGGTGGGGAGCTTGTGGGTGGGGACCCTGCACGGCCGCAACCATCAGCGTGCTCCGAACTGCTAGGGCCGCCCATGGACTATAAACCCCTATGGCCATTAATGGACTGTAGGCCACTAAGGCCATGTATGGACTCCGACCTACCGTGGCTGCTCAAGCCGCCTGACCTGCCGTGGCTGCCTACGCCGCCTGACCTGCCGTGGTTGCCTGAACCACCCAATCTACCGTGGCCGCCCAGGCCACCTGACCTGCCGTGGCCGCCCGAGCCACCTGACCCACCGTGGCTGCCCGAGTTCCAGGGGCTGCATTGGAGATCCCGTTCCTGGCTGCTACTAGATCTCCAATGCACCCACCCCCCCCTCCCTAGCTGTTCCTTCACGTCGCGAGGACGCGCCTTCCGGGAGGGGGGCGTTATGTCACGATCACCGTCTGCCCCTGTCAAGTTTCGGACTACATTTCCCATCATCCCCCCCTGTCAATCACATGCACTCACTCCACCAATCACCTGTTGCCACATACAGTCATGCACACTCCACACTAATCACCACACCCAGCTGATACGCATTACCTGGACTATAAAGGACTCACACATACACCACCCATTTGCGAAGTCTTGTTTACCCTGTGTGACATTTCTGAGCGTTTCCCTGTGTTTATTGTCTGCCTGTTTTTCGTTACCGATCCTGCCTGTTTCCTGTTTATCGACCCGTTGCTGCCTGTCCTGACCCTTGCTTTGTATACCGACCTGTGAGTGATATCTGCCTGTCCTGATCATTGCCTGTTCCTTTACCACGATTCTGCCTGTTCCTTGCTGTTCCTGTTTGCTCCTGTTTGACCCTGCCTGTACGACCACTCTCACTTTAATAAATGCTGCACATGGATCTCTGCTTCAGTCCCGCTTCGTTACAAAGTGTTTAAATTCAGGTTTTGACAGTACAACCAAATAGTTGTATGTATACACTATAGTTGTTCCACCTGACATGGAAAGTGCACCAATCTACCCATACTTGAAATTTACAGTTTTTACCAGTATTTTACAGAGATCTACAAACCTTTTCACTCTGCCACAAGAATCAGTTGAGGCCCAGATGATGCATTATCATGTTTACTGTCATTCAATTCATAATAAAAGAGCCATGTTTGCAGTTGTGCCACCCTGACATTTGAGAATATATCTTTAAAACTACTGATATTTATAAAATTTGTTTATATGAAAGGTTTTAAACCTAAAATGTCGCCATAGTATTTAGTCTTTAATTTTTTATTATTAGGACACCATTTTAAATAGTTTTCTTAGTCTGTTCATTTGTTCAGACAGTTGCACCACCAGACATTTTGGGGGTTTAAGATAACAAAACATAAAATAATAGTATGCATTATTTAAATGTACTAAAAATTAATAGGTTTTATAGAATGAAGTGATATGTCATAAATGTATCAAATTATTTTAAAAGGAAATAATGCAGTTGGACACAAAAAATATGCACATCATGTCATTGACCTATATATATATATATATATATATATATATATATAATCCTTCTTATTTAAAAAATAAATAAATAAATAAATCTCCTTATTTCATTTTATAGAACCACCTTCTTTTGGGGCAAATATGTATTAGCTTTAAATAGGAACATTTGCTTCAGGTTTATTCAGGTTAGTTGATGACATAGAAGCACCGTAATTTAAAAAAATAATAATTTCAGGGATTCTAAATTGGATTAAGATCAGACTGAACCAATCACCATATTTGTTCTTGAGCTTTTCCAGTGCTAATATGGCTTGCTGTTTAGAATTATTCTAGTCTTTTTGGAGATTGAAACAGGCTTTTCCGCATATTTCCCTGTATTCTTTCCCCCACAATCCATTCTTCTATTTTAACAAGATGCCCAGTGTCTGCTGATGAAAAACAGCCCTACAGTGTGATGCTATCACCAGCATGCTTCACAGTAAATGTGATGTTTTTTGCAGTGTGGGCAGTGTTAGATTTGCACCATACATATTACTTCAGACTTTAGCTGAAAAGTTTCATCTTGATCTTATCTAACAAGACAAACTTTTCTTACAACGCAACTGGGTCACAATTATGTTTTTTGGCCAAACCTACACTTCACAAGGTTCTTTCTGAGTAATGGTTTAAACAGCTCAACTCTAGTCCGATTTCCTTGTTTGTGCAAATATTTTGAGAAAGGATTAATTCTCAATAATTAAACCAACAGTATAGGCTGCTGGGGCTGCGATATTGTTTTGTACCATTTCCTAATATGCATTTGCTTTACTTTAACTTCTTTGGAACACTTATTAGCCTTGATTTTCACAGCTGTCCTTCAGGTTCACAACCTGAATAATATGCCTTAACTGTGGGGGTTTCATCCAGAAAAGATGAAAGTTACTTTATTGATTCACAGATCAAGTGCAAAGCAACTGTATATGAATCAAATACGTTCGCAAACAGCATATTTTGATTTAGCGTTCTTGTTAAAGGTGCAGTTAGCGATTTCTGATATACTGTTGATATTTGAAATCAAGAAAACGTGCCCCTACCCAAAAGGATCACATTTATTATAAAAACGCAATATATAGGATCACAACTTGATAGCCCCACCCCCAAATTCACAAGCATACTAGATACACCTCCCCCTCATGAGTGGACACGCCCCTTATTCCTGATTGGCTACAAGTGTTTTGGTGCTCGGTCCAATCCACTTTCAACAGGTTATTTTTACATTATTTTACAGTATGTGCACTTACAGTGTACTTTCTTTCCTGATAAAATCGTCTGAAATCACGTACTGTTGAGTAGGTACTACATTTGAATTTAAACCGTTGAAAAAGTATGTTCTATATAGTACAAATGCGTGTAGTATGAATGAATTTGGACATACTACATCTGCCATGTTGTTCCTGTCACATGACCTACTGGTATCAGTTACATCCCTTCAACTCAGTAAGTCATCCGGGTCTTACTACTCTGTTCTCATACTGTTTTTCGCGTACTATATAGTTGGGAAGTATTTGATAGACGCAGCTTAGGTTTAGAATTAGTACCTACACTCTAAAAATACTGGGTTAAAAACAACCAAAGTTGAGTTGAAAATGGACAAAGCCAGGGATTGGGTTGTTTTAACCCTGCAAATGGGTTGTTTTAACCCAGCAATTGGGTTAAATGTTTGCCCAACATGCTGGGCAGTTTTATTTAACTCAACTATTGTTTAAAAATTACTATATGGCTGTTTTAAAATGAACCGAAAATAGGTTGGAAATTAAAAATCAGATACATAATTACTAGAGGTAACAGTAATAATCAAAAGGTGAACATTTATTAATAAGCAATTTAATAAATGTTTATTGTTTAATTATTATTCATTAATCTTATTAATAAATGTTCACTTATTAACCATATTAATAAATTTTAATTTCCAATATATTTTGGGTTCATTTTAAGCAAGGAATACAGTAATTTTTAAGCAATAGCAGGTTAGGCAAACATTTAACCCAACTGCTGAGTTAAAACAACCCAATTGCTGGGTTTGTACATTTTCAATCCAACTTGGGTTGTTTTTAACCCAGCTTTTTGTTAGAGTGTAGTTATTACCCAGTTATTGTAATTAATATAAGTATAAATAAATCTCATAATTTGCTTACTGCACCTTTAACAGTATTATAATACAACAATGTTGCATTAAAAGTGATTAGAAGAATCGCACAGATCATGAAATTAAAATATATTATATAAGTAAATCACTGTAAATACATTGCATGAAATGGGCTTATGTATGACCCGCAGTTCAGTAAAAATATCCTGGTTGGTTTATGGCCCTAAATACTTTTGCAAAGCACATTTTCACAGACTTCCCAAAGGCTGGAAACCATTTTTTTTTTTTTTTTATAAAACAGGCCTCTTAACACTCATAGCTCATGACCTCACCACTGAAACTTGCATTAACAGTAACCTCTCCTTGTGGGTGCGGGACCTATGACATCTCTTAGCACTGGGTCTCAAAAGCCCCTGATGCTGAGGGCTTTACTATCTGGGTGGCTGATGTGTGTATATTCTGCCCTTGAGTCACACAGTTGTTTGAAGAACACTTTTCAATGCGTTCCTAGTTCCTCCCTCTCTCCAGGCCCGGACACGCAGCAGACTAATTCAGTCATCTCTCTGTCTGTTCTGCTCTCTCTCTCTATTTTGTCTCCCGAAGGTCTTTGGTGAGCAACGTGACCATTGTGCAGCCAAACGGCCTGTTATTGTCGGTCATGCTATGAGAGAGAGAGAGAGAGAGGTTGAGTTAGAGAGAGAGAGTGTGTTTTGAACCCTCTGTTTTCTGCCCTGTCAGTGTCTCTCCTCTTCACCACATTAGCCCGGGCTGTTCCCTACGACTGCTTTGATGGTGAGCGCCGCAGGGCTCCGATCTCTGTTTCAGGTTGTAATTACTCTCTGGAGGGGCCTCACCTGGCTGTGGGCTCCAGGCATACAGAGGCAAAGAGAGAGAGGAAGAAAAGGAAAGACATGAAAAAACAGAAGATGAGACAGAAAAGGTGGAGTAAGAGGGTAAAACTTAAAAAATACAGTTGGGCCAAAAGTCTGAGATGAGGAAAAAAAAACAAAATAAAATGGAAATTAATAAAATAATTATAATAATAAAAATAATATATATATAAGCGTGTGTGTGTGTGTGTGTGTGTAGATATACGCTACAGAAGCTGGAAAAGTTTATATATATATATATATATATATATATAAATTATACTTTTTAAAATAAATTATTATTAATATTTTTTATAAAAATATAAATGTATGTATTAGTATATTTTGTTTTTTAAAAATTATATAATATTATAAAATTTAATATAATATTTTTTTAAATTTTATTATTTTAGAATTTATTATAAAAATGCATTATATATTATAAAATATATATATATATATTTATATTTTTTATATATGTTTATATATTTTTATATATTAAATATACTATTTATATGTTATTTTAGATTATATATTTAGATTAAATAAATAATATATTCCACTATTTTTAATTCATGGAAATTAATTAATATATAATTTTTTAATATTTTTTAAAATGTATTTTATAATTAATTATATATATATATATATATATATATATATATATATATATATACAAATATATATATATATATATATAAATTTATTTTAAATAATGTATATTTATGTTTTTTTCATATATTAAATATCCTATTTTTTTCATTGTATGTTATTTTAGATGATATATTCAGATTAAATAAGCTAATATATTCCTCTATTTTTAAGTAATTGAAATTAATTTGTTATAACTTAATTAAAAATGTATTATAAAATTTTAAAAGAATGCCGAAGCATTTACATTAGCAGTCTCACAAGTCATGCTTTTTGACTTGTGTGTATAAAAAAGATACAGCTTTATATCTATGAAAACCTTGCAGTAGAAAGCAAACACCTCAGACCTTCAGACTGTCTATAAAGTGCATGAATATGACACATACAGTGCAATGAAATGTTATGGGAATATAAAGGGATTTGCTCATTTTATATCAGTAGTGGTATTAACATTACAATACATTATGCAGGGTGAGTATTACATCATCGGCTGTTCTTTACACAGGCATCGAGAGCATCGGCTTCCTGGTGTTTCCCCTGTAGTACCCCAACGGGGGTGCAGCTCCTAGGGAGATTCGACCTGATTTGAATAGAGTAACGTGGCTTCCCCTGCTGTAGAAGAAACTGTTGTCTGATTTCATGAAAAGCCCATTCAGCTAGCTGGATGTATGTGAACGTTTGTGCAAGTTACAGCCGCCAAAATCTCTCCTCAAACTGCCACCGCTTGCAAAACAAAAAAGCAGATTGGAGTCATACACGATGCCGAGAAAGAGAGAAAGAGAGAAACTACAAAGTAGCCTAAAATCTATTCATGAGGTGTCAGCTTTCAACAGCATGTTGACACATGCCTACGTCTCCTAGGAAACGGTTGCCCCAAGCGCAGTTATCAGCGCAGTTCTGTGGCATGCAATTATCCAATTATCTCCCTCCCCTGAATCAGCACATCAAATCACATGACAGATCTTTTTTTTTTCTTGCAAGGTCCTACAACACCTTCGCATTTGCATGTAGCACTTGTCCTTCCAGTCCTCACTGTCTCTCAGCTTCATTTTCACTTTCCTTCGCCTGAATCTTTTGTTTCTTTTGCTCCATGAGATCGCAACATCCTTATATGCTTCCTGTTTTTTTCTGACAATTTTGCTTTCACTTGGTTCAGTTTAGCCTGCATGATCATAAACTGTTAAATTAATAGCGCCGTTGCTTTGTGGCAAGTGCATGTTTTTTAATTGTTAGCTTTCGCCTGCTTTCTAAATCAAACCCCTCCCTTTCCTTTCTCACTCATCCCCTCCTCCCTCTCTCTCTCTCTCTGCTTATTTCCAGGAGCAGCTTGAGTCCTGCTTTTGGCTCTGCAGGCCTGCTTTGAGAGTCTCTGACTCACAGCAGTGCAGTTCTGGAGCGGCCCTCCTCTCTGGCGGAGAGGCCGGCTGGAGGAGCCAGGCAGAGGGGCCGCTGTCACAGACCTCTCGCCCCCTTACATGCTGGGCATCGGGGCACAGCGCACATTTAGAGCCCTTCATCTGTCTACCATACAAGCCCAGGACCTGTCTGTCAGAGTGAGCACATGAATTCAACTTGACGTCAACATGAAATGGCGTCCACAGCGTGTTTTTCTTCTGGTTATCGGAGTTGAAGAGGATAATCAATTAGAAAAAGACTTACTGGTTAAGTGGGTGATCAAAAATAAGAGATATTGGTGAGCCAAAAGTTGTTTTAGAGACGGAGCGAGTTTTTATTAAAGATTCTGCAGACTTTTTTTCCCTCTTAAAATAACGTCCCCCTATAAAAAATACAATAAAAAGGCCAGGAATGTGAATTAAAGGGATAGTTCACCCAAAAATGAAAATGATCCCATAATTTACTCACCTTCAAGCTAACGTTCTTTCAGTCGAACACAATCAGAGTTATGTTAAAAAATATTCTGGCTCTTCCCAGCTTTATAAATGGCATTGAATAGTGCCTGAGTTTTCAAAGCTCCCAAAAGCGCATTCCATCTATCATAAAAGTAATCCATAGGACTCCAGTGGGTTAATAAATACCTTCTGAAGTGAAAATATTTAATAGTAAAATATTCGGCAATGGCCACACATGCGTTACCTGGTTTTTGCAATAGACATCTATTAAGCTTCACCATACGTCCTACATCATACGTCGGGTCAGAGGTCACCCTTCCGCCCGAACTCAACTCTCTCATGATCGCGCGTATGGCCGTTGCCGGATGTCAGTGATTATAATTTATAAAGTTATAAATATAGATATTTTTACTACAAAAAACGAATCACTTCGCTGCAGAAGGCCTTTATTAACCCCTTGGATCCGTATGGATTACTTTTATGATGGATGGACGTGCTTTTTCGAGCTTCAAAAACTCTGCCACTATTCACTCCCATTACAAAGCTGGGAAGAACCAGGATAATGTTTAATATAACTCCAACTGCGTTCATCTGAAAGAAGGAAGTCATATACACCTAGGAGGGCTTGAGGGTGAGTAAATTATGGGATAATTATAATTTTTGGGTGAAGTATCCCTTTAAGAAATCAAACAGGATCCATTTTGATTGCATGTGAACTGAGCTGCTTCAGAAATAATGTTGGATAGAGTTTTGTGCTTTACACAATTATAACCTGAACCAGTGAGAATGGAAGGAGGGGGGAGAAAAAAAGTGACATTTATTGAAGAGAGAGAGAGAGAGAGAGAGAGAGAGAGAGAGAGACATGCAGTGAGCTAGAGAGAAGGTTCGAGACAGACAGAGCCGGAGTGGGGAGGGTTGGACTTGTGCTGTCAGTTGTGCTGTGCTGCATTTTCTTTTGTAAACACAAACGTGTGTGTGCTGCTTTTCTTCCTTCTTTCTGCTACACTCCAGTACCTTCTGCAAATGCTCCCGTCATATCGGCTAACAATGCCAAAGAGCCCACAGAGGGGGGCCTGAGGCCCAAAGACGGGGAAATATGCAAAAGGTGGAATAAAAACTACCTTACGTAAGACTGACGGGGCAAAAAGGCTGTTACTGCCAGATTCGTAGCATTGCATGCCTTTTTGTTAGGGATATGATGCAAAATGTTTCTTTTACAAGAAGAGAACGGCAGTATAACTAAATTATCTATTATATTATAAAAGATTAAAAACCTTGATATTAATCTGCAGAACTTTCAAAGCATGTACTTGAATAACAATCTTTAAAGAATTAAGATTTATCATAAATACAAAAAAAGAAAAAAGAAAAGAATAATTATATTTATTTACATTTAACTAAAGTATATTAAATATAGCCCTAATATAATTTTTCAACACTTCACAATGAGCCCTTCCTATTGTTTGTTTTGTTATATACACACGCACACACACACACACACACACACAAAAAGTGTTATTTGCACACTGTGAGAAAAATATCACATTAACAAGTAACTTTAATCCAATACTAAATAAATTTGAAATAACAACTTCAAAAATACCACCATCTGACACGGAAGCTGAAGGGTTAAGAGTAAAGTGAACTGAATTGTAAGAAGTTGGTTTCCAGGGGAACTATTCTTACTGTTCCAGCTGAGTTGGGCTAAACCACTTTGCTTTTTAAAAAAGGGGGGCTATAAACACACACAACACGAATATCTTTCAAAACAGTTTAGAGGAAAACAGAACACCGACTAGGACAATAACTACAAACATATGGGGTGCCGCTTTATAAGTTTCAGACTGTTCTTAAACAATTTGAGCTGTTGTAACAGGTTTAAATATGCGCGACTCCCCCGCAGCCGCTCTGTGCTGGCGGCCCTGCCAAGTCAGTTTGAAAAGATCAGACAAAGGCAGCAGGAAGCCCCTCGGCTTGGCAATGAGTGCGAGCGGAGCAGAAACGCGAAACGAAACCTCACTCTTTTATCTGATAGCGGACTGAATTTGTTTTCTCCCGAGGTTTGTGGCAGTTTTAGACATCTTTTGAAAATGTACGACCGTCTGGATCCCCGGGTCGAGCGAAGACTATTATCAAAGCGCCAAACGGGCAGTAGCGCTGTCTGACCGCCCGTTCGCTGTCGGTCTGAATCGGATCAAGCGTCTTTTGGGAGGCATTTTTGCATTTGAATCCTTCCTACGCCACTGAAAGGATCACTCGGGACGGAGAGTTGTCGATTTACCCAGTTAAATGTAAAAAGAAAAGCTTGAGGAGCTTTCTAAAAGCCTTTTTTTCCTCCTGAGGGGACTGCGAGACGCGACGGTGACCGTTGGTGGGGGTTTGCCGCCGTTTGTTTTCTTGAGCGCGTGTGGAAGATGGAGACGCACATCTCGTGTCTCTTCCCGGAGATTTTAGCCATGATTTTCAGCTACTTGGACGTGAGGGACCAAGGGAGGGTGGCCCAAGTGTGCACGGCGTGGAGGGACGCGTCCTACCACAAGTCCGTGTGGAGGGGGGTGGAAGCCAAGCTGCATCTCAGGCGGGCGAACCCGTCCCTGTTCCCCAGCCTCCAGGCGCGAGGCATCCGGCGCGTGCAGATCCTCAGCCTGCGGCGCAGCCTCAGCTACGTGATCCAGGGGATGCCCAACATCGAGAGCTTGAATCTGAGCGGCTGCTATAACTTAACGGATAACGGCCTGGGGCACGCGTTCGTGCAGGAGATCCCTTCCCTGAGGGTGCTCAATCTGAGCCTTTGCAAGCAGATCACGGATTCCAGTTTGGGCAGAATAGCGCAGTATCTGAAAAACTTGGAGGTGTTGGAACTGGGCGGCTGCAGTAATATCACGAACACGGGCTTGTTGCTCATTGCGTGGGGTTTGCACAGACTCAAAAGTCTTAATCTGAGGAGCTGCCGGCATGTGTCCGACGTGGGCATCGGGCACTTGGCCGGCATGACCCGGAGCGCGGCGGAGGGCTGCCTCAGCCTGGAATACCTGACCTTGCAGGACTGCCAGAAGTTGACGGACTTGTCCCTCAAGCACATTTCAAAAGGTCTGACTAAGCTCAAAGTGCTCAACCTGAGTTTCTGCGGGGGCATCTCGGACGCTGGCATGATCCACCTCTCTCACATGACGAGCCTGTGGAGCCTTAATCTGCGCTCGTGCGACAACATCAGCGACACGGGCATCATGCACCTCGCCATGGGCACGCTGAGACTCTCCGGGCTCGACGTGTCGTTTTGCGACAAGATAGGCGACCAGAGCCTGGCTTATATCGCGCAGGGCCTGTACCAGCTCAAGTCGCTGTCGCTGTGCTCGTGCCACATCAGTGACGATGGCATCAACAGGATGGTGCGCCAGATGCACGAGCTGAGGACGCTGAACATCGGTCAGTGCGTGCGGATTACAGACAAAGGACTGGGGCTGATCGCGGACCACTTGACGCAGCTGACCGGCATCGATCTATATGGATGTACGAAAATCACTAAGAGGGGACTGGAGAGGATCACGCAGCTCCCCTGCCTTAAAGTTTTGAACCTGGGCCTTTGGCAGATGACTGAAAGTGAGAAAGTGAGGTGAAACTTGGGGGGTTTCTGGAGGGAGGGCGGAAGGGGGATGGGTGGATTTCAATAGAGCAAAGTACATAAAAAGAGGCTTAAAACGCTGAATGTGATACATGTGTCAGTTTTTGCTATTAACACACACACACAAAAAAAGTTGTTTTTTCTTAACAAATCGCAATATTAAACCTCCTCCTCCCCAAGTATCGCGATATTTTGGCTACCTCGTTAGATGTATTATATTGTTATTCTTAACAAGAATGAGAATTTGTGCCTAAAAAAACAGTTCCCTCCCCCTTTATCTCGTCTCTGGCTTAAGGAAAGCAAAAAGACTGAAAGAAAGGATAGATTGATTCAGATTACTTTTTTTTTTTTACTTCCCTATTCCCTTCCTTCAGATAGCCAACAAAAAGCAAAAGGTTTCAAAAGAAGTCTATGGGTAGGTAATGTTAGTTGATATCAAATTTCAAGCAGTTTTTCCAAGTGTCCTGTGATTTGACAGTTCACCTTAAAATATTTTAACTCTATTAAACACGCCGTTTTGTGAAAGACTACAGCAGTCTTTGTACTCCTTTTAAAAATGTATTTATCACACACCATTTAAAATTAAGTAGATTTAAAATGAGAAAGAAATAGTTACCACCAGTCACAGGACCTAAAATGTTCCATCATTGACACAAATGATATACTAAAATCTCCATGATGAATAAAGAAATAAGTTCATGGACATATGTCAACTGCCCTTATGCAAAGACAGACAAAAATACTGGGTTTGTACACTAAAGCTTTTATATTTCCAAACGCTTTTAGTTTTTGCTCAATTTTACAGGCCTGAAAGCCTTTAATTCCTGCTTTGAATAAGAGGTTGCCTCTGCTGATGTATTTATGCTTATGTAAGCAGATATTAATTAATGAAAAGCGTTGTACTTCAAATTGAAGTGAATTTTGTCCCTGAAAAAGAAAAAAGAAACCCTGTTTGCAATCACTGACACCTTGTTTGCCTCTTCACAGGGCTGAAACAGGGCACATCGTGTTATAAAACAATCTGTCTGTTTTAAATACATTAATATTCAACTTTACATATAAAAGACACGGTCGCAACGAGGGTAACACGCAAAATGCATGTCAGGCCTATATATGTACCATGATGTATCGACCTGCAACATGTATTGAGTCCTGCTGAGAAGCTACTGTGTTTCAATGTACTGTAAATGTATTTGTAAAAAGAATCCCAAATTAAAATGTTTTATATTCTTACAGTAAAAACATTAAAGTTGATATTTATATAAATAAAAGAGCCACTTGGAATTCCGTTATGAGTTTGGTATAATTCATGCATTCAGTGTGGTTTTGATGCTAGATGTCATAATGTTTAGGCAGTATTAATTTTGCTATAATAATAGGGTTAGGGGTTTATTTGGTTCATAGTGGATTTGAGAAATTTGCATTTTAGAGGGCGATGGAAGTGATATTTGTGTGTTAAGCGCATGCATGTTTGTTACATTATTTATGAAGCGCAACAAAATGGATGCTTCCCTTAATTGTGCTAGTGAGGGTGTTAAAACTGCAGTGCAATGCTGCCTTTTTTTACAATTTTGGTCATCCAATCTAATAATATACATAGTGTAAAAGCATCTGATATCAATTTAGTGACTATAACGTTGGATATTTTTCACCCACCAAAATATTATAAATCTTATTCTCAACAGTTGCCATTGTTTCCCTAAGTTAAGAAGCCAGGTTTAGGATTTTTTTCTTCTCCTTGCTCAGTCACGCATACCAGATCTGAGAGACGGGGTTTGTCCCACGGGAGTCTTCCTCCCCCCTAAGAAAAAAGAACCCTCAGCCCACCCCCTTTCCTCAAACAGACACTTTTAAACATTCCTCACCATCATTCAAAGCATTTAAGCTTTAGTCTTTGCTCCCCTCCACCGTCCGGAGGGGTGGAGGATTTAAACGGGGGCGCTTGATGAGAAAGCAAGAGAGAATTTAAGCCCTTCTGAAGGCTACCGCCATCTCTTTTCCTAACTTTGCTGAGTTCATAGATTTTTTTTCTTTCCCTGGAGCTACATTTTTTACTTGCATTTTTACTACTGGAAATGTTTGTCAGACATTCTGATATCCAGTGTTGGGTAAAGTTACTTTAAAAGTAATGGGTAACACTTCAGTATAGGGAACACATTCACTATTAACTATAACTTTTCCCTTAATAAGCTCCTAATTTACTGCTTATTAATAATTAGTTAGGTAGTTGTTAAGTTTAGCTATGAGGTAGGATTAAAGTATGTAGAAAAAGTTCATGTAGAATAACGCA
This sequence comes from Chanodichthys erythropterus, assembly GCF_024489055.1. Classification (NCBI taxonomy): domain Eukaryota; kingdom Metazoa; phylum Chordata; class Actinopteri; order Cypriniformes; family Xenocyprididae; genus Chanodichthys; species Chanodichthys erythropterus. Next base: position 5,651,903 of record NC_090228.1, read on the forward strand.
TTAATATGTGCTTAATAAGTACTAATAAACAGACAATATTCTAGTAATATGCAAGCTAATAAGCAACTAGTTAAAAGAACCTAAAATAAAGTGTTACCAAGTAATGCATTACAGTATTGCATTACTTCCTAAAAAAAGTAACTAATTGCGTTACTTAGTTACTTTTTATGAAAAGTAATTCATTACATTACTTGTGTGTTAAATTTTCCTTACCTGGGCTGGGCTTGCTTGTTAGTTTTTTTTAACAACAAAAAAAAGTTCTATTTTTGGCAAATGTTAAGGCCCTCTCACACCAAAAGTGAAATGAATAACCTTCAGGCTGACGGAAATGCATATTTATGCCTGTACAGTAGAGGGCGCAGCTCAAACAAACCTTTCAGCTGTCCTAACATTGAGCACGTTTACATGCACACCAGTAAGCTGATAACTCACAAATATCAGCTTATTGAAATAACCAGTTTTACATGCAAACTGATAACGCAAGTAAACCACGTTTACATGACTTTTTTAATAAATTGGGTTATTTCCCTGTATGACATCAAAAAGCAAACATTTTCATATCTGACTCAGTATTCCATATGTTATGTCAGTTGTGATGTTAAAGCTTGATAATAAAGCTTGCAACATTTCAATGAGAAACTTACGGCTCATATTATTCTCTCATGCAGTTACAGATGCAGCGTTTTGACTGTTCTACTTCTGCTACACGAGAGATGAGATCACATTTTTGTAATTTTCTGGGTCTTGAAAGAGTCTGCGTTTGTGATATTGGATGCGTTTAAATCTGCACTAAGCATGCATTTCTGTCACGTATCGCACATGCGCACTTCGATAAGCCGACAGAAAGCTGGTGAATGCGTTTACAAGCCACACGAAATCGGGGTAAGAGGCAAAAAAGTACCTGTTCCGACCGGTTTATTCTTAAGCCGTTTATGACCTTACTCCAATAAAAGAAAAACGGGTTACCACGTTTATGTGACCACGTTCGTTGTTGGCTTATTAAGCATAATCGGCTTAAGAATGTGCATGTAAAGTAACCCAATCTGGATTAAGACATTGATTAATAAAGTGAGATTAAATACATAAAGTATATGTGTTTCATTTAATTATTACAGGTTTGCGTGAAATTCAATGATTGCATTTCACTGTTTTTATTCATTTTGAGGAATACTGAATGTTTTTGTGCAAGTGAGATAATAAATGCATGTCCACATTTAGAACTACAATAGCCGTCATGTTTACACAGTGCACACAACACCGCTGCACTTTATTTCTCTCAACATGGCGATAGGAGAGCTGTCAGTCAATAGGCTAAATGTGAAAAAGTAACATGCGTTACTTATTTGAAAAAGTATACATTTTTTTGTAAATTGAAAAATTAAATGTGTTACCCCCAACATTGCTGAAATGTTGTTCACATAGGTCTGCTTTAAAGTTATAAATACTACACTATTTTATGATTTTGCTGAACCGAGTCAGCGTAGCAGAAAAATAGACATGATTACACTTGCGACAGTTAAAAAAAAAAAAAAAAAAGTCCGTTTTTACTGCTGGGAATTTTAACAAAGCACTTGGAACATTAGCAGCAACCTTTATAGCTCTCTCTCTCTCTCAGCACCTGTGATTGAAGGTGTTTCTGGGTTACAGTGAGACGCTTTGAAGTTTCAGAAGGTTCCAGAAAGGTGTGGGTGGAACTCTTGTCTAAAGTTCCAGGCATTTTAGAAGGCCCGTGTGATTTGCTCAGACAGCCTGAATCGAGCACAGATCAAAAAAAATCTAATCATGTGATAAAAGTCAATTATCGTTTTGTTTCAAAATCACGACGGAAATCTGATTTGGTTCCAGTCAGGGTTAGAGGAAAGGTGGTTGAAAGCTGTGCCTGCCACATCGCTGGAAAATGGACAGGAATTTGTGAGTCACTGTTTGACTTTGCTCTGTAAAAAAAAAAAAAAAAAAAGTGTGCGGTGCAAGAACCCTGTCTGACTTCAGGAGACCGACACCGTCTAGCAAACATGGCACATGAGAGGTGCATCTCTGTGTGTGGTATTGCTGTTTATCCGTTCAGAACAACTGCATAAGGCCAAATGCAAAGACCAAATGTGGGCGAAGAGAACAGTGTGTTGCTTTATTCTGCACAGGATAAAATACTTCAAATTGAAGTTTCTCTGTGTATGATTTAAGCAACCAAAAACCTTTTTACTCACTTTAAAAGGAATATTCTGGGTTCAGTTAGTTAGTTCAATCAACCAACAGCATTTTGACTAGTTCCTCATTTTCTTTATAATATATAATTTTATGTAATAGTTTATAATTTTACAAAAGCATTGGATCACACTTTATATTAGGTGTTTTTATGTATTTACATAAAAAATAGTTGTTAGGCACAAATGTACTTATTGTGTTCATGTTGTATTGCAAAATTTGTCTGCTAAGTTTAGGGACAGGTTTGGGTAGGTTTAAGGGTGGGTTAAGGGGTTAGGGATGGGTCAACAGTATAATTATAGATGTAATTACAGAAATTAATTATTACATGCTGTTATTTTTTATATACAAGTACAATGTAAAAACATGTACACAATAAGTGCATTGTATCAAATGATTAATTTAAATGTTAGTACATAGAAGATGAAGAAGCATTATAAAGTGGGACCAAAATTTGTGTATCATTTGAGCTGTAAAGCAGCTGTTTAAATCAATTTTAAAGTTGTTTTATGGTTTGTGACATTGCATTGTAATGCAATGAAGTTATAAAACTGGATATAACTTTACACAGAAAAGGATAGCAAGTCATTTTTTTCCACACCAAAATTGTTTACATGCATATTGTTTGTCTTATGGCATGATATTGAAACAGTATTTTAACTTTTATGTATTGGCCCCATTTTAATGTGTCACTGTAAACCAGATTTCAGCTTTTTTAAGATAAGGAGGAACAACATTATTCCATAAATACTATTGACTATTGACCATACTATTGAGCTTAATTTGTACTGAACTTGCAAGTTTAATTTAATCTTATTTAAAACAAGATTGTATAAAGCACAACTGTACAGTCATGTGGTTAAACTGTTTTTTTCTGTGGCTGCCAAGTCCGTTAGCAATTTCTGATGCGAAAGTTTGTGACTCACGGCGCACAGAGATTTTGGTTTTTATAAAGAGCAGAATTAACTCAGTGGTGAAAGTGCGTATGATGGCTAACTTTCTCACATGGCTGTCAGGTTTTAGTCATACCTCTCATTAGAACTAATCCACAGCAGTCTTTTCACACTGCGGGCTGGATGATGGCCATATGGCATTTTTACAAGCTGTTTTACTGCACATACTGTATGTCGAATGCTTTTTTGAAGAAGCCAGATGAAAAGGTAGGTCTGCAAGTGAAAGGTGATTCTTGTGTGTGTGTGTGTGTTTAGCGTCTAGGTTTGCTCTGGTTTGTTGTTGCCAGCTCTCCCCCAGTGAGGTTGTGACAGAGTTTGACTGGTGTCATGTGACCTTGCTGGAAGTGTGAGTACAGAGGGGTTGGAGCCAGGAGACCCAATCTGTCGCCCTCGTCCCACCCTTCACACACATGCAGAGATGGAAACAAATTGGCAAAAATGACCCTTATAGAAAAGGCGCAAAATCCACATACACTGTCCAAACTCTAGGCAAAATTTAGGAAAATGATGTCTGACTTGGCTGATTTGTGTATGTCTCACTCTTGTGTTTGGAGGCTCTGTCCTCTCAGACATACACACACACACATGCATAAACTCACTATCTTAGACTCTATTTTTCTCTTTCTTGGTATTTATTTTCTCTGAACAAAATGGGACTCAGGCTTGTGTTGCACCAGTTTTCCCCTTTGTTCTGATTGTATTAGGTGACGGGTCCACATGTTCTGGATCGTATCTGCTTTCATATGCAGTGAAATGCAGCTCTCCGGCAGCACTCTGGAGGCAGGAGGTCTGTGCATGAAAGAAACTTGAGTGCGAGACTGAAAACCACACCACACAACAAAAAAACGATATGGGGAAAAAAGACAACCAGTTATTGGAAGCTTTGTTGCATCTAAACCGCCCATTTTAGTGTTAATCCTTGACCTCAAACTGTCAGGCGCACCTTTTGACAGTCAAGAATATAAATTCTGGCTGAATAGCTCCTATGAAATGTATAAAAATGCATAGCTCCTTGTCCTGGCTGGTGACTGATAAGTACGTGCTAAAATACACATCCAACATTGTCTATATAATCTATATACAATAGATTATACACATGTAAAATGTGATATCACCCCCCTGGTGGCTGATTTCTTTCAAATTTCTCACAGACCTCTAGGTCCATGAGTCAAACAGGCATACCGAGTTTCATTCCAATCAGCCATCGTTAACCTGGTTTAATTGGTGCTCAAAATTCATTGGCTGATGGCAGGCATGATTTTCGAGATATGCGGATGTCCTTATAGACAGACCTTGGACAAAGACACTGCATGGCAATTTTCAAGTCAATCAGACTAACGATTGCATAGTTATTGCCTCTTTCATGTTTTTTCATTTTATAGCGCCACCAAGTGGCCAATCACTGTTTTTTTTTACTGTGACCTCAGATTGAGCTCATACACATGTGTACCAAGTTTGGTGAAAATATATCAATTCATTCATGAGTTAAAGCCATTTTAGTAAAAGTGGCTCTGCCCACTTCGAACGTTTTGGTGCCCCCTTAGCGATTCCAAATTTGTTTTTCAATAATTATTGATATTCACACACCATAGAATATTTCTGCATTGGTTTGCTTCCGATCGGGCGAAAAATCTAGGACTAGTTCGCAAAAGTAGGTTTTGGACAAAATCCAAGATGGCAGAAAAATTTCATACCGGAGAAATTTTTTTTAAATCGGAGATATACATTTGGTTCGTCTTGATCCATGGATTCCAATGATATAAAGGCACTGTGACAAAGGGTTCAAAAGTTATGCCCATTTTTCTGAAAACTGTAGCGCCACTTTCAGGCCGATTGGGTGAGTCTTTGCGACGCTGTAGACTGGGGGAGTACTATCATCCCTCAAAGTTTCAGGTCTAGTAAAAGCTAAGATGACAAAAACCTGTTCACTGCACAGCATAAGATAGAGAGGAAGGTAAAACGGGAAGAGATGCTTGGGAAACAGGAAGGTAAAAGGGAAGAGATGCTTGCAAACATACGAAATTGGGTAAGACACAAGAAAATGTTTTATTTCTTAGCCTCTATGGTTTTCTCTGGCTTGGCTCTATAATTTAAAAGGTAAAAGCTGATAGACGAGTACATGTGTGTGTGTCCGGGCTACAGGCCGACTGGAGATTTGTTGTTACTCAGAGTGTGGGTGGTAGAGAGGGCGTGAGTGTTGTGTGAGGTGCTCTGAATCCACTCAAAGAGGGAAGCGAGGGAAAGAGAGAGAGAGAGAGAGAGAGAGAGAGTGCTAAAAGGAAGAAAGTGGATGAGAGATGGATGACGGGCGGGACGCACACTACTGTAGCTAAAACCTCTTCACAGAAATACAGCAGCCTCTGCCCGTCACATCCGTCCAGACCCCACACAGCCGGCTGAGCTGCTCTCCACAGGAGGATATATTTTTAAAACCACTGTGGCATTTGGAATTATCTAAGAGGTTCATCCATAATGTTTTGGTACGGTAGACACTTTTTCAAACGCTACATATACAAAAAGCACTGTAGGTCCGATGGGTTTATAAATCCAGTGGAATTTGTACCTTGCCAGATGTTTTTTTCAGAGTGAAGTTGGATCAAAGTTATTGGTTGAAATGGAATAAAGATGTATCCTGAGCAAGGTAGAAAAAAAACCTCCCCTGTGCTGCCAACAAAAGCAGAAAATCTGGATTAGATAAATCTAGTAGATCCAACATGGCACTATAGCAGTTACAAGAAACTTGACTTTACCGCCATACCACAGATTGATGACATGCATTAAGTGAATGACAGAAACAAACGTCATTGTGGCATTTAAAAGAATGAATGGGATCTTTATTAGAAAAATACAAATTTTAAAGGATCTCTCATTCCAAAAATGAAAATTCTGTCATGATCGTTTTGCTCCGCCTGCTACACGACTAAAATGATGAACTGAAAACTCGACATGAGGGTTACTAAAGGCACAATATGTCAGCTATCCAAAAATATCCCAAAACCACTAGAACAATGTTATATATTTTTGACTTGTGTACTTGCCTTATCCCAGAAGTTTCCAAAAATGTCTAAATCCAGAGAATTATATCCAGAGTTATATAACTCAACACATTTAATCTTATTGTTTGAATCTAGTTTTCTTAAATTTCTGCGAGTACCATGTTTTTACCATACCTCAGAGAAAAACACTATTTTGTCAAGTGGCTAACATAGCATAATCAGATGCAGCTTTATTTTTAGCACAGAGTAACATCATTTTCAACAATTTCAAATGTATTTAATAATTAATGAAAAATAGCGATGCTTTACTCCACATATGCTTTACCGGAAATAGCAGAAGCGGCTACTGCGGCATAATAAAAGTTCCACTGCTCTCGAATGTGTGTTGCGCTCGTTTATCATTAGCAATCGCTCCAGCTAACCTGCTCTGATTCATACTACAGTAATGTTAATAATCTCATCCATGAACATGATTTCTGAGTCCCATCCCAATTCTTTTCCACCAACTGTGAGATGAAGATGACATCTCCCATGATTCCACACTCAATCTCGGCGTCATCAGGTTATGCCTTTGTTTTTAAAAGGCGACATCTAGTGGTGAAAAATTACATATTATGCCTTTAAATTACGGAATTTTCATTTTTGCGTCAACTACTTCTTTCAAAATGACGTTATTCAAAATGACGATACTCCAAAGTCTGTGTCAATTATTTCTTTCAAAATGTCGATACTAACAGTTATTGCAATGCCTGACCAAATTCAGTGTTTGTAGAGGAGCATTCTGATTTTAAAAGCAAGTAATATTCTGGAAGAGTGTAAATATGCATGTTCAAAGTGGAACGTGTTGAGAAGCAACAGAATTGTGTTCTGTTCTTTTCTTTTCTCTCTCTATCTCACTCAGCCCTGGGTATTGCGTGGCTCTGTCAGAGATGTAGAAAAGGCAGTGTTACACAACAGGAAGTGAAGCATGTCTCGGGAGCTTTAAAGACAAATAGACCGGTTTGATCAAGTTTAGTGCCGGGCTCTCTTGAGTCCACCTCTCAATACTGGCTCAAGTGCACAAACACAGGAGAGCGCAGGGAGAAAAGGAACACTTATAGCTTCATACTGCCTGATTGAACTCTTCATTCAGTTTTTGTCCTCTTTTAAATGCCAGAGAAAATGGTTGATTCCTTGATGTCTCTGAAATCAAGCTACACAGTCTATCTATCTATCTATCTATCTATCTATCTATCTATCTATCTATCTATCTATCTATCTATCTATCTATCTATCTATCTATCTATCTATCTATCTATCTATCTATCTATCTATCTATCTATCTATCTATCTATCTATCTATCTATCTATCTATCTATCTATGATAATTCCTAGAGCCTGAGCACAAGAACAGCAGTAAAACTGTTACTAAAATGGACAGCAGACTTCAAGTGGTGGTAAAAGTATAACTAAAAACAGGATGCAATATAGATGAGTGAGTCATATTAAAATTCTGTTTTAGCAGTTAGCTGCTTATTAACGCACCCACACCCATAGGGCTATATGAACCAGGCCCACCAGCACAAAGACTGAGTTTAAACTGTAGCGTCAGCAAAAAAGGCAGCAACCATTGTTTCAGCTTTTCAAAAGAACATATAGATTGGATTGCTGACAGGAAGTGGCTGGAGCAGTTAAAGGTGGTTATCAACAGAAATACAAATAGTGTTTTAATGGTTACGATCTTAAAGGGACAGTGCACCTAAAATGTCAAATAATGTCAGAATTTTCTTTTGCACTGTTACAGCTGACTACTATAACCTTTTGACTGAAGGTGCATTAACTTCCTTCCTCACAGCTGAAGACTCGAGAGACGACACTCGCCATATGAAGTCCCAAAATTACTGTATTTCAAGATGATTGTTATAAGCGTCTTAAATTAGAAAAAAGCAGTACTTCTGTTCTTAAAATAAATGCTTTACAAGATGATTGCATTGCTTTTGGCCATTTGGGCCGAACTAAAAAGCTGTGGGCGATATGAAACCAAACATATCGAGCAACACAGAGCCCATTTTTCCATCTCATTTCCTTTCTCTGTCCTTCCTTTTTCCTGACGAAACCTTCTCAATCTGTAGCAACCGTCCATCACTTTTCTCTTAGCCTGTAAATGCCATGTTCTCTCTCTCTCTCTCTCTCTCTCTTTGAGATTTAGAGGCTCTGAGTGTGACATGGAGAAGCTCAGCTTGTGTCTGCCTCGAGGCAGTGGTCCGGCTCAGCCGGGGAAATTTATAAAGTGTCTGACGTTATCGCCATGCGGTATGCAGAGCATTCATTCTCCCCCTTCTCTCTCTCTTCCCTCTTTCTGTATCCACCCTCTCTCTCTATCTTACCAAATCTTCAACCATATACTGACATCTCTAGCCTGTTCTCTAACACTGTAACCACCAACATTCTTTGTCTTGTGTTTCTTGCACTCCCTACTTGCTTTGACATATTTAAAGGGGTAGTTCAGCAAAAATGTGAATTCTGTCATTTACACAACCCAACAAAAGGAGAAATTTTGAAGATTGCATGCAAAAGAGCATCCAGAAACAATGAAAGCAAATGTGCAAGGATGCTGTCGAGCTCTGAAAAGGGCAAAAGGCAAAAGAACAGAAGAACCATTTTGGGTTCTCCAAAGAATAGGGGTCTTCAAACGTGGTAGTTATAAGATCTAAGTTATAAGAACTAGTCACCAGGCTGTTCCATCCATCCATCCATCCATCCATCCATCCATGATAATTTTGTGATAATTTTGTGATAATTTTGTGATAATTCCCAGAGCCTGAGCACAAGAACAGCATTTTTGTTTTGTGATAACAGAGACGGAATGTAGACGTCAAGTCACCTTAATTTATATAGTGCTTTATACAATACAGATTGTTTCAAAGTAGCTTTACAGTGATAACAGGAAAATGATTCAATGATCATTCATTTTGGCTCTTCTCGAAAAGAGATTGTCATTGTTCAGCTGAAGTCTGTTAAGTGTTGTTTCAGTTCCACTGTAAAGATCATCAATAATTAAATTAGTTCATTTCATCTATAAAGCAGATCTGAAGAAAACTGTGATGTTATCGTCCAGCTCAGTTCAGTTGTCATCCAAAAGTGTCAGTGCAATCAAATCAATAATATTGTTGAAGGTCGTAGGCCTATAAGTTATGCGACTGAAAGAACAAAAAATAGGGCCAAGAGACGAAGTCTCCTACGACAACTTGCAATTCTAGTTCCTTTTACGCTAGGTTAGACCCTACTCTGAAGAATAAGCTAATGTAGTCCCTCCAAAAGGCGTTCCTATAACTAAAATCCTTCCCAGTTCCTGTGGTGCGAACACGGCAAAAAGCAGGTACTTCTGCCAATAGTTATAGGAACTATGAAAATGTTCCCCCGTTGTCAAAGCCCCTAATCTTTCAGTGATCAGTTCTTAAAAGAACCCTTTTTGTTCATAGCATGAGGAACGTTTTAATAATATTAATAACCTTTTTCCCAATGGAAAGGTCCATTGATGTTAAAGGTTCTTTATTCAATAGTTTTAAAGACTAAAATCTAGTTCTTCACTGAAAACCATCCTCTGTAATGTCCATTACTGCATATGCAAATGACCAAAATGCAGTTGGTCAAGAAATAAATAATTCTCAATGACATCAAACCTGGCACAAAATGTCTTCACAAGACATGTTTGAGTATACACAGCCATGGGCATTATCAGTGAATAACGACTTCAATTTAACTGTGTATTTGGTCATATGGACTATTTTTGGAGTCCCCATTCATTTTCATTGTATGAAAAAGAGCAGCTTTTTTGTGTTCTAGAAAGTCATAGAGTTTTGAAATGGCACAAGGGTAAGTAAATGATGACAGCTTTTTACTTTTCCCACTCACACACTTTCATAAAACACATGTACCAGCATATATCTACTCATAAAACCCACATGTATGCCATGCTAACGTCCTTTTTGCTGTGCATCTGCAACTTTTTCCATCTGTTCTTCCTCCCCCCTTCCTGTTTCTCTCTTTCTTTCTCTCTCTCTGCGCTGAGGGTGGATGCTGGGAAACTGTGGATAGTGTTTTACTTTTGTGCCGCCACTTCTCTGACTCTCTTTTTTTTGCTTTGTCACTCAACGCGACATGTCCTGTCACATGGTTCATTCACTCCGACAGACACGAGGCCGGAGAGTGCTGCCTCTCTCTCTCTCCCCACATTTCAATCTCCCTCTTCCTCCCTCTCATTTCAGCCCAGGGTCTATTCTGAGGCAGGAATTGGAAACTCAGTCTTGTGCTGATGTTTATCAGCCCATTCCAGGCCCTGCAATGCATTTCTATCTGAGAGTGTATCAGAGCCCCTGATTTTAGATAGATATGATTAATGTTGTTACATACTCCATGGCATTACATGGGAAGGCGAGAAGGGGATATACACACAGCCAATAATTTTCTGTATAATCTTCTTGTTTTGCTTCACAAGAGATCTCCACATCAGGGTGGCTAAAAAGAAAACAACACAAATTTGCACATATTTATGCCACATTTATGACTCTGTAAGTGTGTTTGCATGAATGGAGTCTGAGATGAAGCCAGAGAAGGACTCTAGAGGGAACAAGGAGAGAAAAAAGGTTGCTCTGGACTGACCCTATTAGGGAACCAATGTTAATACATTTCAGCAACATCCACCTGCTCGTGTTACTACAGCGATGACACAAGACTTCAATTAAACCCAGGCCAGGAGGGGAATTCACACACCGGCCTCTCGACAACTCGCTGTCTTGATTTCTCTCCCTACCATAGTTGAGTCGCTCTACTTCAATATACATCTGACCACTTAAAAAACATGAATTTAAAATCCTTTTTTGCCATCAAGTTCCACCTTACATGTCCTATAACAATTTTAGTATTATTTATATTACCATTATTTATATAACCATTCTCGAAAAACACACAAGAAGAGCATGCCAAATTCGACGCAAGGCTATATCTTCGCCTTGGTACATGTCATTACAATCATGACCTGAGGCTATATGATGCGTTTCAGTACAGCGTCACCTACTGGTCCTTGTTAGATTCAGGGCAGCATGCCGAGTTGAATGATATCCAATCCATATCAGCCATTTTGGGCATCGACCATTTTGCATTCTGTAGCAAAATGCTGTATTTTTTGAACGCACTGGTGTATCATTACGAAACTCAGTATGGGTCATCAGCAGAACACCCTGAAGAGCCTGAGAAGTTTCGAGACAGCGCCACCTATTGGTGAAATCAAATATTATTATGCTCATAATTTTTGATGTGGTTGACCTATTTTGAGATTCCTGAATACCTGCCGAATCTAACGATACCTAACGTTTGAGCAACATTGTGATTTTGCTTTAAAACAACGTTTGTGAATATCTTTGAAACCGTTAGTCCGATTGAGACGAAACCACCGTAAGGAGTTAAGTTCCATTAAAGGTTCTTAAGTTTAAGATTTTCATCTACTATTTATATTTTATTTTATTTCAACTTTATTTCAATAAATGAAAATGATTTTTAATAGTTTTGTTTTTTTGTTTTTTTTTGTTAATTTTTAGTTTTAGTTAACAACACTGTAAACTTGTCAAATTATGGAAATAAAATGCATTGTGAATAAAACTTAATGTATGAACTAATACACAAAAAGAGTTTCTCAATAAATGCAACGGAGTCTCTCTTGCCATCCCATTCTCTTTGTACCTTGTTTCTTGTCTCTCTAAAACGGATTTGTCTCTCAGGATTAGAGCTGACATGATTGCAGATTTTGTTGCAGATGTGTTTTGTTTATGAGCGTTAAGTGATTCTGAAAAAGGCCTTGCCACTTCACTGCTCCTCATTTCCGACTCCTGCAATATTCTGCCCGCTGATATGCTTTACAGACTTTTGGAGAGACGGACAGGGACTTTCAGACAGAGCAGAATTTTTAATAAGTGGAAATCTCCTGCACCAGAAGGAGGAAAAATATATATATCACAGTTTGAGAAAAAAAAAAATGTGACAAACCCCAGTGTGTCTGGCTTTAATTCAAAGCATACAGGCTGCAGAGGACCCTGTGCTTTTTCCCCGTTCAAATCATCTTATCCATATTTAAAGGATAAGACCTGAGTGCAATAAGTGAAAGCAGCTTTGCATACGAGATCACAGCCAATTAAACTGACAGTTTCTCATTCAAGGAGGCGAGGGGGGGTGGGGGTGGGGGGTGGGAGTCAAGTCAGGAATTTCTCAAAAGTTGTCTCAGACAAAAGAATGAAAAAACAGCTCTCAAACCCTAAAATATGACCTGTTGGGAAAACCAGAGGATCAAAAAAGAGGGAGAACAAGAGAGAACCAAGAAAATAAAGTAAACAATGCTGGTGCAGTTGTTGTATCTAGTTTTAAGCCTGCAAACACAAAAGCTCTGTTCCAAAAATAAGAAATGTTAGGTAATATTAGGTAAAATAAAGTATTTTTACTAGACTAACCTATTTTTAATGGTTAATTTGAATAATATTTTTCTATAGTTATGTATGATCCTAAGTCATCTTAAAGGGGACCTATTATACCCCTTTTCACAAGATGTAATATAAGTCTCTGGTGTCTCCAGAATGTGTCTGTGAAGTTTCAGATCAAAATAAATGCCCCTATTTGGGTGTGAGCAAAAACACACCATTTTTGTGTGTGTCCCTTTAAATGCAAATGAGCTGCTGCTCCCAGCCGACTTTCCAGAAGAAGAGCTTTAACAGCTTGTGCTTCGGTTGCTCAACAAGAACAAAGCTGGAGAATCTCACGCAGCCAAAATGATGATTGTCAGTAACGGTGTTCAGACTTACATTGTTCAAACCGGAGTCGGACACTGATGGAGAGACTCAGGAAGAAGTTACAACTTTTATGCCTTTCAAGATGCCAAGTCTATGAGGTCTTATTATGCTTTTTTACATTTTACAACTTTCTTTAGTGTGTAATGTTGCTGTTTGAGCGTGAAAAAGGTCTGCAAAGTTACAAAACACAAAGTCCCTCAAGCTGCAGTTATTCTCTATATCAGTGCGCACGGGTTCTAAACTCGCCTTCATTGTAGTCTTGAGTTTTCTTCCGGTAACGAACACATCACACTATTACTCATTTAAATAATTCCCGCCTCAGGCATATCCAAAAAAACAGGAGCAAGGCCTAGTTGAGTTGAGTTAATAGTGTGTTGAAACTCATGGTTATGGTAAGGGGCGTGGCATTTTCCCAAACACACTCTTGATCACAACACACTGATCCAGCTGACCAATCAGAGCACATTCTGCTTTTTGGAAGGAGGGGCTTCATAGAGACTGGAACTAAACAGAGTGTTACAGACAGACTGGGAAGAGAGTTGCTGCAACAATGTCAAATAAGTGAAAAAGAATGTTTTTTTTTTTTTGAACATTTAAGAAACCCAAAACAAAATCAAATCTTTGTAAAAGGGCATAATATGGCCTCTTTAAAATGCTGCCTCTGCAGTGCACTATAGTTTGGAACAGGTAAAATGAATGCAGAACTTATTTATTTTTTAAAATCCCTGCACAAATAATTTTGACTCTTTTCCTTTGGCCATGAGTGCAAAAGCAATTTTCAACAACAATTTTACGCCTACGAAAACTAGAAGGAAAATACAAACCTCATGATCCCCACTGTAGACAATTAAATTCTCCAACTTTGTATAACTAAAACGAAACAGGCTCTCCAAGAACAGCTCTGGACCGATAAGGTCATTCTGAACAATGGCACATATTTAGAGAGACACAACGGAGAGAATATATGAGGGGAAAAAAGACTAAATAAATGAAATAACAATCTTGTGACTGTCAGGCACTGGAGGCGTGCCAGCAGCTGGAGAAGAGCAGAGAGAGAGAGAGAGAGCGAGAGAGAGAAACAGTGAGGGGGTGGAGCCAATGAGAGAGACAGTGAAAGAGAGAGCCAGGGGAAGAAGAATTGTGAAGGAGGAAAGAGAACAAACCGATAGATACTGAGAGAGGAGAACAAAGGACAAGAGCGTGAGTATTACTGTCATAGAGAAGAAAAAAAAACATGAATATTAGATATATGATCGCTAAAAGGGAGAGAGAGAAAAAGTGAGAATGACAATACAGGCAGGAATACAAAAAAAAAAAAAAACAAGAGAGCAGATTGTTAGAGATGTACTCTTCTTTTGAGAAAGTGTAGGCGTTTCTTCAATAACAAGCACATTTAGGTTTCAGTTGATTTTTATTGCAACAGATTTGAGCTTTTTCTTTTTGTTATATGGAGCTCACATTCATATAAACTTTTATTTTTTTTTACAATGACTATTTAGTTTTGGTATTTTTCAAATGTATTTTATGTGTGTATTGATTCATTTAATGCTTGCCTCACACCTAGACTTTTAATCTTAAACTATGGAAAATTATTTTAAATAAATGTTATAAAAACTATGATAATCTAAACAAGGACTGAAATAGACATAAACCATTTTAAACTTTATTAAAAATCCATTTCTCTTCTTCTTATTCTTTTTTTTGTTTGTTTTTTTTTTTTTTGTTAAAGATGACTTCCGAAAAAATGGTCATTACCACAACAACCACACATTTTGCCTTTGATCATTTTTTTTTCAAAGGTAAGTTGGTTACCAAGGAGACAACCTTAGTTAAAAAAAAATAAAAAATGTTTAGCTTCGCATATTTAGGAAACATAAAATAGCCCTGGCAAGACAAAGGAGCTGACCACTTTGTCTTGAAAATGTGTAAAATGTAATTTTCACCACATAACAGTATAAAACAATACATATTTTGAGTTTTGAGACCACTGTCCACTGACAAATTAAATAAATGAAAGTGTGAGAAGCATGTTTTATTTTCTAAAAGTCTACAAGGCCAAATGTGCCTATTGTTGAAGAAACACTTACAGTGTGTGTGTGTGTGTGAGAGAGAGAGAGAGAATAAGAGGGAGGGGAAAGAGATTGAGAGAGATTGTGTGAGGTAGAGAGTGTGATGGTGATAGAGCTTTCAGTTCTTTCTTTGTGTGTGTGTGTGTGTGTGTGTGTGTGTGTGTGTGTGTGTGTGTGTGTGTGCGCTGGTCAATGCACAGCAGTGCAGCAGCTCTCAGCCGCCCAGCAGGAAAAATCCCATCATTCTCTGCATACCACACAAATTCCAGCTCGGCTTTCACCTCGTGGCCCCACTCCTCCACCCTTCCCTCTCTCTCCCTCCCTCCCACCTCTCGGCCTGCTCTTACAGATGGAGACTCGGCTGAACTCTCTCAATCCCGGGGCCTCTTGTCTTCTCTTAGCCTCACCTTTGACTGCAGACCCCTCAGCATAGCTCTATTTACTAACGCCATAACAATATAACCACAATAAAATCTGTGTGCTGGATGCCATGCTTCTTAAACTATTTTTTAAAATAAAAAAATCTTAGTACAAAGTGTTCAAAGTCTGATCTGACCAGAGGCGAAAATAATCCATATTTAAAAAATAATACAACGCAAATATTACAAAAATGGGACATTAAATAGTGCATAAATCACTTGATTTTCTAAAGTAACTCTATCCAGTGGGTAAAGTTACAGCGGGAGGCCGGGTCTCTCTTGCCTCCCCTGAGCCCAATGAGATTTAACAGACCCCCTAAAGTGTACAGTGGGTTTGGTGGGGGGTAATTAAGAATGAATGAGGGAAAGCCAAGTGAAAAGGCAATGCCTCCATAGCCCTTTGATTGGTTATGATCGGTTTGTGTGAATGTAACCCCTCTAAGTGGGACTTGAACCCAGGTCCGCCGGGCGCTCTATCAAGAAGGTTAAAAAATGCAGTCTCTAAAGCGCCTCTTCAGATCAGGGAAGTGAGGTTTACACGCACAGCTTTTACACTCACCCCCCTAAAACTCACACCCATATGGGTCACGGCACCAATGTAACCCCTCCTGTTCGAACCACCCACTCTAAGCGGGACTCGAACCCAGGTCCGCTTGCATGGGAGTCGTGCGCTCTAACAAGGAGGCTAAAGACTGCAGTCTCTAGTGTCAAATCCCACCTCTTGTTTGTGTGCGCGTTTGCGAATCGGTCTGAATGAACAAATTTGTGGCGTTAATGGTAGGAATAATTAAAAAGTAAGTAAAAAACTAAGCCACTTATATATCACCGCTTTATGTCACGTCAAAATAAAACTTGAAATGGCCTTAAAACATGATGACTGTGGGGTTTTTCAGCTCTATACTGTATATCAAACTCTACTGTTTGTCGAAAACACTATTTCTTCCAAGGAATTAACGAGGCAAATTTGCTACATAACCATAAACTCCATTAAGTCTATTTTTTCCTCATGGATAATTATTTACTGTGATACGTGCTGGTTTTCACCTACTCAGCAAATGAAAAGAACTCTCAATGAAGAGGACATTCATTACGCTTCACCGCTCATTATATCATCACCATAATCAAATTGGCTCACAGCCTGTACAATCCTGATGTAATGCATGTACTGTTGACACATCATCAAGGATATTCACAGAGTCACTTTACACCATATTGAGACAGGAATTACACTATTCTAATCATTATCAACTTATTTTTGCATACGGTCTCATCCTGGGCGACTTGAAAAGCCCTGGTGCTTCAGCCTTGATAAAACTTGCATAAAAGCATGAAAGACTCTTTCATGTTTCCGACTGCATTACGCAGCGCTTTGGACCTGATGAAATACAGAAAATGTCAGAGTCGTCGAGTTCATTATGACCTGACTTTGAAAATAAGACTCTTGACTTTGGTTCGGACTGCAACTGTTGTACGACCAGAGAGAAAAAGCAAACAATGGAGTCCAAACGACTAGTGAAAGTGTTTCTTTTTTTCTATTATATTTCATTACAAATCATGAAAATTTTAAAATAAAAATAAGAGAAAAAAAATCATGATCAAGTTAACAAAAGTAAAAGTATATAAGTTAACTATAAAATAAAATAATATAAAATAAATCATAAATAAATAATATATACAAGCATAACAAATAAAAGATAAAATAACAGAAAAAACATTATCCATTTAACATTTTTCAAAAGTGAAAGTGCTTCTATTTTGATTTTTATTACAAATAATGTTTAAAAGCATAAAAATATTTTTTTTTTTTTGCATTGCTGAATTTCAAATAATATTTAAAACATGTTTTAAAAATAAAGTAAAACTTTTTTTTTTCAAAGTTCAAATTAAAAATGTATTTCTAAATTTAACTTAAACATTAATTTAGACTTTAAACCCCATATAATGTGCTCTCAAGCTTTTGGACCCCTTTGTATTTAAGGACATATAATTTGTTGCAATTTCTCCTGATCATACACACACATAATGTCCTCAATCTTTTAAATCTATCTTTCTTGAGTGGATTGAGAGTGAATGCTCTCTCAGAAGAGGAAGAGAGGAGAGTCGAGGGGAAAACAGAGCTCTTGTTTTGCCTCGTTCTCTCTCAGGGCCTCCCAAGATGCCACTCAGGGAGAAGCTATTAATCATTGACAGGCCCCCGTGGCTGTGTGTGTGCGCGGGGCCGTATGGACTCAGCACAGGCAGGACATTGAGAGTAGATGGCTAAAGCCAGGCTGCGCATAGAAACATTAGCAGCATTCTCCACGCCCACTGTAAAGCCCTCTCTAAGACCTGGGAGTCTGTCCCTAGAGCAGGTGAAAAAACTCCCCACCGCCCCACAAAGAGAGAGAGAGAGAGAGAGAGAAAAAGCACAACGGTGGCATGCACACACACACACACACACACACACACATACGCAAACACACAGCTGAAAACTGATCTCCCACAGGATATGCTTACAGCCCTGGCTGCTGCCTCTCTCACAGACTGCCAACAATGTTACACCCAGGAGAGGGTATGTGTGAGAGAAAAAAGAGTCGGAGAGAGAGAATCATACACAGGGTGAGGGGGGAAAAAACTAGAAGGAGAGAACGAGGGCAGGAAAAGGCCAAAAGAGAAAACAAGGGGGTGTCTTTTGGGACAAAAAAGACACAATGGAAACTGAAGATGGAGAGAGTGTGGAAAAGAAAATGTGACGAACAGACGGAGGAGGGTGGCTCGCATGAAAACCGGTCTCAGAGTAATGTAGCTTTAATCTGGTATTTCCTCTTTACAGCGTGAGGGATATTCCTGGGGAAGGGTGGGAGAGTAACACACGCTCCTGGCCTCGAGACCAGCTGCGAGGCTGCGCTGCCCTGGCTGCTCACTGGGCCTTAACAAGAGCCACATCTAGCCTGTGTGCATCAGGCCTGTATTACACACACACACACACACACACACACAGAGGAGAGGTGGTATACAGTCACTCTGTCTGACCCACCACCCCATAAATACATAGTGACATAGTCCAGGGGGACATAACACTCATAAACACATACACAACCATAGCAGAGCACTGTAATGTAAACCAAAAGACCGCAGTCAGAGTAGATGCAATATTTAACTTACACAAATAGAGCCTCTTCAATATTACTTACTAAGAATGGGTAGAGATAAACAAATTTAAAGTATATTAAACCTAAAATAAAGATTATAATAGTCCACTTTAGACATTCTACATTCTAATAAAGTGTTACCCTTTATTTTAAGCTGTCTTTGTTACACTATAATCATATATTTAAGTACTGCGTAATATTAAGTAACTACATGTACTTACTATAGGATTCGGATTAGGTTTGGTTTAGGGTTAGTTGCATGTAATTACGCATAATATAGTAACTGCATGTAACATATGTAACAATGACACTGTAAAATTATTTTCAAGTGTCCTTGTTACAGCATAATTACACAACACGTGCTTACTATAGGGTTAGGTTTAGAAATAGGGTTTGGTTTAGTGTTTGTTGCATGTAATCATGCATAGTTTACTGTTACTCCTACACTAAGTACATGTAACAAGGACAATGTAAAATAAAGTGTTACCTCCTGAAACTGTAAAGTTTCTAAATTCATCCCCACAAAACTCATTGTCTGATCAGAGTCTAATTACACAAGGCTTCTTTAGGACTGACAAGTTGATTATGAAATATGTCGACTATTATGTATTAATTGTCTCAAAACGGGAAATTCTGATTAAAGATTAAAAACATCCGAAATGAGCGTCTGTTCATAACGGTTTTCCAATGACAATCTGCTAGTAAGAAGATTAATAATCAGCAGTGGGTTACATGTTTCATTGAAATCTGTGTATAATGAGCAGACAGCACAAATGGAGGATTTCACTATGCTAGAAATATACACAAGGTTAATAAGAATATATGTAAATTGGTATGCATTGATACAGAATACAGTCTTCCTCTCATGTGCAATCTGAGGTACTGATACTGGGTTATAAAGGTCCCTTTAAAATTCCACTGCAGGGCTCTAGATGCTGCCTTTAACTGTGTGTGTGTGTGTGTGTGTGTGTGTGTGTGTGTGTGTGTGTGTGTGTGTGTGTGTGTGTGTGTGTGTGTGTGTGTGTGTGTGTGTGTATTTATGGTACAGTGAAAACACACAAACAAGTGAACTGCAGAAAGTTCCATAGTTGCGCATAAAGAGTTATATAATGTTGTAAAGCACTATTACATGCAAGAAATTCAAGAGAAGGACTGGTCAAAAGCGCCTTGTTGTAAAGTTAGATCTAATGATTAGCTAAATGGATTAAACAGAGCCAGGGTCTAATTTGTGTCTATGGATCCTTTGATTGAATCCTTGAATACGGTGCTGGGGAGCAGTGTGACAGTACTTAAGTAGTTATGACATTTTTATAGTGAACTATAAATGCTGTTGTTTATCAGCATCATTACTCCAGTCTTCAGTGTCACATGATTCTTCAGAAATCATTCTAATAGGCTGTTTTGGTGCTCAAGTAACATTTCTTATTAATATTAACATTAAAAACAGTTGTTCCGCTTAATGAATAGTTCAGCCATGAAACTCTATTTGTGTTCTGATTGGTTGTTTCAATGTGACTTCTACAGCCAATCGATTTCACCTATCCAATACTACTTTCCTTTATAAACACAACACAAACAAATGAATACACCAACTCTGCTCGTTGTGCAAATTCTTATTCTAGCCCTCCCCCTCCCTAGCACCACCTGCCTAGATCTGCTACATCCGCCAACACCAAACTTATGCACCTTCCATTTACATTAATAAAAGGTTTTATAAACTATCCAGAGAGTTGTCATGAGTGAGTATTTGTGTGAAATCCGTGATATTTTTTTCAGGATTCTTCGATGAATAGAAACTTTTCATGACATTATAAATGTCTTTACTTTCACTTTTGATCAGTTTAAGGCATCACATTCAAAAAGCTTGTCCAACTCTGTTTAAATCAAGGTTGCACACAAACGAACAAGCGCACACGTGTTTCCTAGCATTTTATTGCAAGCGCAGCTGAAATCTGCACACATGCATACAACTACCACAGCTGTTCGGCCCTGTTTTTGGCCTTTCCTGTGAAGGCGGAGTATTCATGCACAAGACACAAGAGGGTGGGGCCGCAATGAGTCCAGACACCAACCATGTTATAACTCCTGGCCGGGCCGGTTGCACCAGCTGTGCGTAAGTTACAACTTAGCCTAGTATAGAGTTAGTTAGTAGTTATTAAGCCTCTAGTGTGGACTTTACATTCCAATTTAAAGGGATAGTTCACCAAAAAATGAAAATTCTGCCATCATTTACTGTTCCAAAGCTGTATAAATTTCTTTGTTTTGCTGTTCACAAAAGAAGATATTTAGAAGAATGTTTGTAACCAAGCAGATCTCGCCTCCCATTGACTACCATAGTAGGAAAAATAAATACTATGATACTATATACTATTATACTATATATAAATACTATGATACTATGATATGAAATACTATTCTTCCAAATATCTTCCTTTGTGTTCAGCAGAACAAAGACATTTATACAGGTTTGGAACAACCTGAGGGTGAGTAAATCACAGAAATTTTATTTTTGGGTGAACTAACCCTTTAAGTAAGGACTTAAAGTAATGCAGGGGAGCTGTTACCACTTAAATAAATGCAAAAATCTAAATTGTTGTTTTTATTAAACCTTTTAAGTTGCAAACATTATTTTTTGTTGACAATTTTGTCATCAACTTAATATTGTCTGTAATTTAAACTTAAATCTCTGCGTTATCTGGCTTTTTTTTTTAAATTAAGTTGTAGTAACTTAATGAAATTGTCTTGATAACTTAATAACGCTTTGCATAGGACTTGATAAATGTTGAAATTAAGCATTAATTTATTTGTTTTTACCTGTTAGTGTTTAATGCTTTAGTGTTTGTGTGTGTTAGTGTTTGACATTTAAAAGAGTTCCTGTAATGTTGAAGTTTTTGTGTTTACCGTTGTGCTGAAGAGTAGATACATGAAGGTAAACACAAAATAAGCAATGACTGTGCTAATGCCAGTGAGAAATAATAAATGTTAAATAAGTTTTATTAGTACATGCTATGATAGCTGTTGATTTGAACTGAAATAGATCAGATTAATTGGTTCCAGGGCTACAAGTTGGAGCAACTTAATTTTTTTTTTGAGTAATCAACTTATTAATTTGTAGCATAAACTCAAATTTTTAAGTTCCTCTAACTCAGTGTAGCTTGTTGGTTGAACATAAACTCACTCAATTGATGCAAATTGTTGTGTTAATTTTTTTGAGCCAACACATTATTTTTTAGAGTGTACCCAGGTGAGGATATTAGAAAAAGAGCGTAGGGTTAGTGGACCGCTACAAATAAAATGACAAGGTATTTCATCTTTTGCATTTCTTTTTACACCTCTGCATCTGTCACAAGTCCTCTCTCTCTCTTTCTCTCCAGGACTCGCTGCACTGGTGCAGTGTGGCTGTCAGCGGTACCTTACATCCTGTTTGAAACAGGGTGCTGCACCGTCTCAGGGGATTATCATGGCATAGCGGCACAACATAAAAGATGCTGGCTAATAAAACTGTGTGTGAGAAAGGGAGAGGGAGAAAAGGGTGGAGAAACAAAAAGAAAAGCTTGTTCAATATGGATCAGAGTGTCTTCCACCCTCCCCCTTCCCTCCACTGCTCCTTTATCCCTCTCCATCACTCTCCCTGGTCCATCACCTGCCGCGGTTGGTCCTGAGGCAGCAGGCAGGCAGGCGGGCAGCTGGCCAGACGGGGAAAGGCACGGCTGGTCTGGTCCGCGCTGGGCCTGGCTGGGCTCAGACCATGTCCATGGCCTTCTGAGGCAGGGAGCCGCTGGCTAGAGCCGCTTTCATCCTCCCAGCAGAATTAATCACCAAAGCCTTCAAGCTGCCAACCAGCAGAGGAGACTGTCAGCCAAGAGGGGTTCTGGCACCAGCCCAGGCTTCTATCCCTGCAGGGGCCTTCTATCAGATCAAAGACTGCCACCATCATGTCCCCCCTCCATACACCTCTTTTTTGTTGATGTGGCAGTGGGGATGTAGATGATTCTGGAGATTTTACGAGGAAAAGAGAGCTGGCTTGATGAGGACATAGATGGGTATAATTATATTCTGAATGTCTAATGAGGGATGTGCCGTTCCTTTCAGAGCTTGAGGAAGATGCTGAGCACCTGCTCAAAGCAAAAAAATATCACTCCATCCACTATAGCACCTCCGCCAAGGCACATCCCCATGACAACCACGAGCCAATGAGACTGCTGCCACACGGGTCACACAAGCCTCCCACAGCACTGGACAATACGTCTGAGAGGAAATGCTCTCGCTCCACTCTGTGAGATACAACTCTGTTCATCAGGTTGTGAAAAATGTTTTGTGCACTGTGGCTTTCTATAATTGATATAAATGAAAATTCTGTCATCATTTACTCACCCTCATGTTGTTTCAAACCTGTATGACTTTTCTTCTTTTGTGAAACAAAAAAAGAAGATATTTTGAAGAGTATTGGGTCCAAATAGTTTCGGTTCCCATTGACTTCAATTGTACGGGGGAAAAAAAATACAATGGAAGTCAATGGGAACCAAAACTGTTTGCCAACATTCTCCATTCGAATTTTGTGTGGACTATCCCTTTAATTATGCACATTTGCAATTACCTTTGCTATCTATCTATCTATCTATCTATCTATCTATCTATCTATCTATCTATCTATCTATCTATCTATCTATCTATCTATCTATCTATCTATCTATCTATCTATCTATCTATCTATCTATCTATCTATCTATCTATCTTCCATCCATCCATCCATCCATCCATCCATCCATCCATGTCTATCATCCACCCATCCATCCATCTTTCTATCATCCATCCGTGTCTATCATCTATCCGTGTGTATCATCCATCCATTCATCCATTCATTCATGTGTCTATCATCCATCCATCCATCCGTCTATCATCCATCCATCCATCCATGTGTCTATCATCCATCCGTCCATCTATCCATCCATCAATCTATCCATCCATCCATCCGTGTCTATCATCCATCCATCCATCCATCCATCCATCCATCCATCCATCCGTGTGTCTATCATCCATCCATCCATCCGTGTGTCTATCATCCATCCATCCATCCATCCATCCATCCATCCATCCATCCATCCATCCGTGTGTCTATCATCCATCCATCCATCCGTGTGTCTATCATCCATCCATCCATCCGTGTGTCTATCATCCATCCATCCATCCATCCATCCATCCATCCATCCATCCATCCATCCGTGTGTCTATCATCCATCCATCCATCCATCTATCCATCCATCCATCCATCCATCCATCCATCCATCCATCCATCCATCTATCTATCTATCTATCTATCTATCTATCTATCTATCTATCTATCTATCTATCTATCTATCTATCTATCTATCTATCCATCCATCCATCTATCCATCTATCCATCTATCTATCTATCCATGTGTCTATCATCCATGTGTCTATCATCCATCCATCCATCCATCCATCCATCCGTCTATCATCCATCCATCCATCCATCCATCCATCCATCCGTGTGTCTATCATCCATCCATCCATCCATCATCCATCCATCCATCCATCCATGTGGGTATCATCCATCCATCCATCCATCCATCCATGTGGGTATCATCCATCCATCCATCCATCCATCCATCCATCCATCCATCCGTGTGTCTATCATCCATCCATGTGGGTATCATCCATCCATCCATCCATCCATCCATCCGTGTGTCTATCATCCATCCATCCATCCATCCATCCATCCATCCGTGTGTCTATCATCCATCCATCCATCCATCCATCCATCCGTGTGTCTATCATCCATCCATCCATCCATCCATCCATCCATCCATCCGTGTGTCTATCATCCATCCATGTGGGTATCATCCATCCATCCATCCATCCATCCATCCATCCATCCATCCATCCGTGTGTCTATCATCCATCCATCCATCCATCCATCCATCCATCCATCCATCCATCCATCCGTGTGTCTATCATCCATCCATCCATCCATCCATCCATGTGGGTATCATCCATCCATCCATCCATCCATCCATCCATCCATCCATCCAGGTATCATCCATCCATCCATCCATCCATGTGGGTATCATCCATCCATCCATCCATCCATCCATCCATCCATCCATCCATCCATCCATCCATCCATCCATCCATCCATCCATCCATCCATCCATCCATCCATCTATCTATCTATCTATCTATCTATCTATCTATCTATCTATCTATCTATCTATCTATCCATCCATCCATCCATCCATCCATCCGTGTGTCTATCATCCATCCATCCATCCATCCATCCATGTGGGTATCATCCATCCATCCATCCATCCATCCATCCATCCATCCATCCAGGTATCATCCATCCATCCATCCATCCATGTGGGTATCATCCATCCATCCATCCATCCATCCATGTGGGTATCATCCATCCATCCATCCATCCATCCATCCATCCATCCATCCATCCATCCATCCATCCATCCATCTATCTATCCATCTATCTATCTATCTATCTATCTATCTATCTATCTATCTATCTATCTATCTATCTATCTATCTATCTATCTATCTATCTATCTATCTATCTATCTATCTATCTATCTATCTCGTTCACTCAGGGGAGCCTGAGGAATCATTTTCTTCTCTCCACTCTTCCCTCAGGGACAGCAGGGATTTAATTGATTAGCGGCTGGCACAAGATCAGATAAACATGCAGATTTGGCATCTTGGCTGGGGACTGCTCATCCGCCTTAAGCACACACACACATTTTGTCAGTGGGTTGTGCTTCAGTGGCACAAGGAGACAGCGTTAGGTGTCTGCAGGGACTCCACCCCGCTGAAGGCAGTCGACGTCGTGGCTACTTATAGCCACGCCATAAATCAAGCTGTCAGTCTCAGTCACGCTTGCTGGCACACTCATGTTCCAGAGCGGTCCTCTCCACACGCCCTGTGCTAAACTTTCTCTCCGAGACGCTGTGAGAGCTCAGCGTGCCGTGACCTGAGTTGAAGTCACCACAGAATATGTTGCAGGAATAAAAACAAGAACTGAGAGGCGGCTCAACATGTCGCTGCATATTCAGAAGGGTGTCTCGATTCTTAACATAAACGCTCTTGTCCTGGGAAAAGTTTGCTTCATTAGTGGAGTTTGGAAGACTATCTGTGCTCCAGTTGTTGCATGGTCTAATTGAAAATTACCCAAATCTCTTTGATCAAGCAAAATAAATCAAAATCCATTACAGCTGACATATTTCTGCAATTTTATTGGAAAGATAGAAATGCGTGTTTAGCACTTTAGGCCACTAGGGGATCAGGCTGCTGGTTCCCTGCCGAATGAGCTCCAGGTCAGGGGAGAACCAGGTGCTAATGAGCCACGGCTCAGGGCCAGCTCCAGGGGCCGGAAGGGTGACGCCAATCTCCCTCCTTTAAAACTGCACAGAGAGAAACAGAGACATCTAAAGTAAAGTAACGCAGGATTGTGGGTCACACGGCACCTGTTGTCCACCTGACCCCACACGGCACACACGTCCTCATTCCCAGCAATCCCTCCATGACCAATGTCACAGCCTCCGTGGAGTCTGCCGATTTCACGCTATAAGGGGAGGTTGGGGCAGGCAGGACACTTGTCTGTCCCCGCAGCCTACGCACTGTCATCAGACCCCTGTGGCTTGAAGCATATGGGAAAAGCTTGTGGTAAAACAGAACAGATCCACTCTGGACACTGGAACGACATGCTGGGGCTTTATGATGGATGCCCAGGGCAGATAATGGAAAGCGGTCTGTCTTGGCACGAACGAACGGATATAAAACGCTCAAACGTGTAAACAGGATCCAATATGTTTTGTGATCCAGTCACATAAACCATAACACTTGTAAATGCTAATGCATCCTGATGTATTACAGACAACAGTGATGGACCTACTCAATACAATTACACAATATCACTGCATCAAAACAAGGGCTTTAGACTACACTCTAAAAAAAATGCTGGGTTAAAAACAACCCAAGTTGGGTTGAAAATGGACAAACCCAGCGGTTGGGTTAAATGTTTGCCCAACGTTCTGGGCAGTTTCATTTAACTCATTTATTTCATTATTATTGATTAAAAATTACTATATGGCTGACTTAAACCCAAACTAGGTTTGAAATTAAAAATCAGACACATAATTACTAGAGACAACAATAATAATCAAAAGGCGAACATTTATTAATAAGCAATTTAATAAATGATTATTGTTTATTTATTATTCATTAAACTTATTAATAAATGTTAATTTCCAACATACTTTGGGTTCATTTTAAGCAAGCAAAACAGTAATTTTTAAACAATAGTTAATTTAAATAAAACTACCCAGCAGGTTGAGCAAACATTTCACCCAACCATTGGGTTAAAAAAAACCTCAATCGCTGGTTTGAAACAACCCAACTGCTGGGTTAAAGCAACTCATTCGCTGGGTTAAAACACCGCAACTTGGGATGTTGGGTTTTACTCCGCAAAAATTCACAGAATATCTTCTGTTAATATAGGCACTCGTTTGTATGTTGAAAGTATATTGGAAGGCAACAGTGTGGTGATTTTTAGTTCTTCCCTCCCTTTGTTGTGCTTAAATAACACGCAGTAAAACGCTGACATAATACGTGATGTACGTAGCCACAAAATTACAGACCTTGCTTTTGAAATCTGATCACACATGGTCACAGGAGACGCATTTAAGAAGCATGTTGCCACTAGGTGCAATGTCTTGGCTGACCACGTGTGATCGGATCACCCAAAATGGATGTTAATACCAGGTGTCAACATGACCTGAAACATGTGACCCGTACAATATCTCAGATCAAGTGAACTTACTTAATTTAGGTTTGCAAAACACAAGACACACAATAAGGGAGCGTTCAGGCAGATTTTTTTTGCATTTTACTGCGCAGCTTTTCCAGACGGAAGAATTGCGCTTGTGTCTTTTGCAGCGTCTTGTGCATGACACAGCGTTTTAAAGGGTTTTCTTGATTATAATTTCATTTTTTTAAAATTGCTCTTTAAGGATTACAACAAACAACTGGTAGGGACTACAACAAGCTTTTTCCTGGGTTAGTTATCACTAACCCTAATATTTACATAAACCCTGCCCCTCAGAACATGCAACAAAGGGGGTGTGGCCATGTTGGGCTGCTTTAAAGAAGAGGAAGAGTTGTTGTAGTAGAGTGTTGTTGTCATGCCATCATTTTATGCCAGACTGCTTCACAAACGAGGGCCAATTCAATGCAGGAGCTGTTAAAGCTCCGCCCTATTCTGGAAAGCTCATTTGCATTTAAAGGGACACACATAAAAACGGCATGTTTTTGCTCACACCCAAACAGGGGCAAATTTGTCAAGCTATAATAAATGATCTGTGGGGTATTTTGAGCTGAAACTTCACAGACACGTTCTGGAGACACCAGAAATTTACATTACTTCTTATGAAAAGGGGCATAATAGGTCACCTTTAAAAAATGTAATAACTAGCTAGCTGGTTACCTTGAAAGTCCCTAGATATTGCCGTCAGTTCATACTGCTGTTAACACTTTCTCTGACAAGCGGATGCGATGAGACCCGTTTTCCTGTTTGTTCATGTGACATTCAGCACTAAGCAGAAATATATATATATATATATATATATATCTTTCCAATATAGTGTTGGACATTGGGGTGCCTTCGATTTAAAAAAGGTTGAGAACCATTGGACTAGAGAATTTACATGACATTTTAAAAAAGACAAATGACTAATTTAGTTTTACTGAATTTGAACTTTTAACTGCATGTAATTGTACTTGGTGTGTCTTTGGTAGGTGACCGTCTTTTCAAAGGCTTTGACCTTTCGCTGTGTGTTCTTCGATGTCTCAGTCCCTTCCTACTGCCACACTGCTGAGGAAAAATACAGGACATGAACAAAACTGTGTGATTCTCTCTTTTCCTCTCTCTCACGTAAGCCCTCCCTTGTGTTTTTCCAGCCGAGCTCTTTCTGTGAAAAACAATTAGACTAAAACTGCTCAATACCCAAGGTCCTCCGAACGCTTCTTTTTAAATAGAGCCGTCAAGGTGACTTTTCTCCAAACACCCACTGCTTCTGTTTTTCTCTCTTCTCCTCCTCCTCCTCTCTTTCTCTCTCTCTCACTCTGTCTTTCAGATTTTTCACACACTCGCTCATCGCTTTCCTCTCACGCTGTTATTTCCCACTGAGCAGACTATGTCCGATCAGAACACCTTTTTCTGACAGAACACGCTGCAAACGCAGTAACAGTGTGTGTCGTCCCTGCAAGAACAACCCATGATTCCCTAAAGTGTGTTGGACACAGACAGCAGGGCAGCTTCACTCACACACTAACACACACACACTTTTATCTGACAAACCCCTGACACACAGACTCTCTTTGCTTCCAGAGAGTGATTAAAAAAAGAGAAAATAGCTAAGTAAAAAATATGGAATGATGGACGAATAAAGCGCGGAGTGTCAGGTACAGTAGACCTAAAAGTATTTTGACACATAAGCACATTTAAAATTGCATTAGATGACAAAGCAAGTGCATCTGCAAAAAAACTCAGAAACTCAGTTTTACTCAGAACTTTTCTGAACAATTTTTGCAATGATTTTTAATAAACTGATGTCTTATCTAGCGAAACGATCCTCCATTTTCGAAAAAAATACAACTGTATATGCTTTATATAAACAGATGATCGCCTTGCACGTACTTTCCGTATTCTTCAAAAAGCTTACACTGTATGTCCTATGCCTTCCCTAGTCAACTTACGGAATGAACGCAGTGCCAGTTTTGTTTTTTCTGTGAGTAGAATAGGGAAGGCATAGGACATACAGCATAAGCTTTTGGAAGAATACGGAAAGCAGAAGCACATGCAAGGTGATCATGTGTGTTTATAAAGCATATACAGTTGTATTTTTTTTCGAAAACGGCCAATCGTTTCACTAGATAAGACCCTTATTCCTCGTCTGGTATCATTTAAAGCCCTTTGAAGCTGCACTGAAACTGTCATTTTGACCTTCAACCATTTGGAGGCCATTGAAGTCCACTATAAGGAGAATAACCCTGGAATGTTTTCATCAAAAACCTTAATTTCTTTTCAACTGAAGAAAGACATGAACATCTGGGATTACATGGGGGTGAGTAAATTATCAGGAAAATTTTATTTGAAAGTGAACTAATCCTTTAGCGCTTCTCATTTACTTTGAATGGGTGACATCATGCGTTGCCGAACTGAATTGTGGGTTCTGTTGCATCACTTTACTCGCATTGCTTGTGGGAGAAGTTGAAAATTTCTTAACTTTTCAAGTGCCAACTTAGGCGTCAGCCAATCAGATCACCTTATGTAAATACCCAAGCGCAATTCATGCAACACCAGAAAGTAATGTGATTGGCTGTTGTCACTATGACGGCCACATCAGCACCAAGCTTCAGACACGCCCTTCATCAAAAGTTGACGCCGACGCCCCATGTGCCACATTAGTATCCACATTTTATATAGAGTGCAGAAGCAAACTGTCTGTAAAATTAGATACTAGTAACACTTCCACGGATTTCCAATATCATAGCAAGCAAAGCGTCTCAACTGAAAAAACACTGTGCTGCCGAAGCAATCTCAAGCACTCACAGCTAGGCGTTTTCAGCAGAGCTCCTAGCATTTTTAGCTGGCGAAAATCACTTTGGTGGACACATGCCTAAATGATGACTTAATTTTCATTTTAGGGTGAACTAACCCTTAAACTAATGTTAACTAATGGGATCTTATAATAAAGTGTTACCACGTTTCGCTTGAAAACTGTGCTTGAGCCATCTTTCTTTAAAATAAATTCTACTTGATAAGATACTTCATTAAATGCAAGGACATTCAGACACTTCACGTGTGGCTCGAGCGGCTAGATACTTTTTAAGGCCACTGTCGATAGAAAAGAGTTTGTGAGTGTATGAGAAAAAGGAAAACAACTCAAAGCAAAAGTGACAAGGCCTAATAAATGGAAAATAAAGCATTTTGCTTGGAGCATCTGTCCTTCTCTTTCTCTCTCTCTGAACATATTAGCTAAAAGAAAGAGAGAGGAAGAGAGAGAAAGCGAGAGCCCAAGGCCACGGCTGGTCTGATCCGCCCAGCTCCCCGAGGCACTCTTAATTCTGACACACATTCATCACTCTCTCCCACACTTCATCATGAGCACTCCTCTAAGCTCACACCTCCAGATGAGATCCCAGCACTCTCCCTCCCTCTACCAGCGCCACACAAAGAAACATGACTTGCTTTCTTAAGAATTAACAACGTCAAATGTAAAAAGCATCAACAAAAACTCTTGACATGTTAAAGCTGGTCTCTGACACAGAAAACTGGACGTGTGTCTCAATGGGTAGGGCAGAGATGGGAAAAAAGCACCACAAGGTCATTTAGCCTCTCCCTGCTGGCTCACGTACAATCTGTCGGTCAATAGAAGAAAAACACTGAATCTTCCGGGGCGGTTTTTCATGATCAGGGTGAGTATGAGCTCAACCCTCTTCCTGAAGTGAGACCCACGCTGACAGACAGGCGCTCCAGCTCTGTCCACCTCAAAAGCCTCAAAGACCTGTGAATCATCAAAGCAAGGCATCCATCTACAAGAGATGGTTAAATGCAAATAAAAAATCAGTGTATACAGCGTTAAATGTGACACTTTCTAAATCTATAACAGCTGATCTTGGCAACCAAAAGCATCTTTCATGATGCTAACAGCTTATAAAACAGTTGAGTGTTTCAAAAAAAGTTATGGGTAGGGTTAGGTTTAGGGTATAGGGATAAGGTTAGTACTAAATATTGTACTTGGTGAAATCATGTTCACCATGCAAATATGCAGTTGCTTCCAGCTGTGCAAGCTTGATTTTATACTTTATAAAAAAAACTGCATTTCAGCATTGCCAAAAAAATATTAAAATGGCATTCGCGTAACACATTGTCAGTTCAACTATTTCAGCCAACTACTGTAATGGCAGAGCAACAGTTTTAGTTAAAGTTAGTTAAACTGTTAACCTGCTTAATTCAGCTATAATCGGCTGTTTGTTACTGCCACAGTAATGCATGGATGTATATTAAAGTCCATGTGAAATGCCCATTTTCTTGCCTTAAAGGGATAGTTCACCCAAAAATGAAAATGATAATTTACTCATCCTCAAGCAATCCTAGGTGTATATGACTATCTTCTTTTGGACGAACACAATCAGAGATATATTTAAAAATGTGAAACTGTGAAAAATGCATCTGCCGTCTGCTGAAAGCTAGTTATTACAGTTAATAAAGTTTTAAATATGGATAATTTTTCTTACAAAATGCATCACTTTGCTTCAGAAGGCCTTTATTAATCCCCTGGAGCCATATGGATTACTTTTATTATGGATGGATGCATTTTTTGACTTCAAAATGTGGCCCCCCATTCACAACCATTATAAAGCTTGGAAGAGCCAGGATATTTTTAAATATATCTCCGATTGTGTTCGTCTGAAAGAAGATAGTCATATACACCTAGGTTGGCTTGAGGGTGAGTAAATCATGGGATAATCTTCATTTTTGAGTGAACTAACCCTCAGAGTGAAATAAGATATTCAGCAAGAAAAAGGGTGTAGGGTGACACTTGATTTTATCTGTCAGGAATCATTTGAATTGAGAAGTGCATGTTATATATCAGACTTGAGTTGAAAAGGATGCAAATGTACTAAATCAATGCCTAAATAGCTATTTGGCTTTCAGTAAACATGTTTCTGGCCTCCATCTGTATCCGAGCTTGACAAAGCACTCAAAAAAACACCAAAACCAAAAACAAATGACCAGCACTAGAGACATTTCCATTTCCTGTTGCTGATATCTTAGTGTAATGCAATAAATTACATAAAAAGCTAAATGAAAGTGACTATCGAAGCAGAAGGAGAGATGCTGCAGAGTTCTGCCTGACGACAGACAACAGATGCGTTTATGTCCAACTGCCTCCTGGCCGTCTGTTTGTTCGCGCACCGAAAGACCACATGCAGATATCGAGCAGTTACGTGACAGCAGAATTATTAGTTTCAGATTAAATTCCCTCTTGAAGACACAGGGACACATGACAGAAAACCCGCATGGACTGTGAGGAAGTTTACGAGTTTCAACATTGTGGGGAGATGTGGGAGTGATGTGGAAGTACGATCTTCAATTTCTTTCATTCCATCTGCCATTTCCTTTTATAAGTGATTGCAATGCGTGAATGTTCTATTTTGGTTTTAAACTTTACACTTTAAAGAAATTAAAGTTTGAAAATCTCCTAGTGACATTAAAAAAGAATGTTCAGTATTCAAAATTTAAAAAAAGAGTGATGACATCATTGGAATATTTGCATACGGAATTGTGAAATATTTTAAAGAATCATTTTGCTCGTCTGTGGTGCAAAAAAAAGTACTTGGCTGTGTAAAACAACAACTTAAAGACCAGGTGTAAACTATTTGACCAGTGGACTAAACAAATGTGCAAGCAACACACAATACATATGCACTCTAAAAAATGCTGGGTTAAATATGTACAAACCCAGGAATTGGGTTGTTTTCACCCAGCCATTTTTTTCAACCAATTTTGGATTTATTTTTTTAGCCAGCAATATAGTAATATAGTAAAAGGCATGTTTTTGTTCACCACCAAATAGGGGCACATTTGTGTGGTATTTTAAGCTGAAACTTGACCAGACCAGAGACTTACATTACATCTTGTGCATAATAGGTGCCCTTTAACCCAATCTTCTGGGTTTGTCCATATTTAACCCAACTTGGGTTGTTTTTAACCCAGCATTTTTTAGAGTGTGGTTAGCGTACATTCACCTACATTCTAAAAAAATGATGGGTTAAAAACAACCCAAGTTTGGTTGAAAACGGACAAACCCAGCAGTTGGGTTAAATGTTTGCCCAACGTGCTGGGCAGTTTCATTTAACCCAACTATTGGGCCATAAATTACTGGTTGGCTTAAAATGAACCCAAAATTGAAAAATCAGACATAATTAATAGAGACAACAATAATAATCAAAAGGTGAACATTTATTAGTAAGCAATTTCATAAATGTTTATAATTTTAAACATATTAATAAACGTTCATTTCAAACATACTTTGGGTTCATTTAAAGCAAGCAATACAGTAATTTTTAAACAATAGTTGAGTTATTGGTAAACTATTTAACCCAACCTCTGGGTTAAAACAACCCCTTCGTTGGGTTTGTCCATTTTCAACCCAACATGGGCTGTTTTTAACACCAAATAAGTTAGCAGTACCAGGCGAATGCTACGTCACCTCATTAATATTAATGAGCTGGGCTGATTAGGTTAAGATCATTCTCATGTGCCTGATTCTATGTGCTGAATGTCTCACTGTCTTTCTACTTCCTTTGCATCATTCTCGCCACATTCCTGTCTTCTCGCCCTCCAGCAGAGTGAGATTAGAGTGTGGACGGCCTGTTCCAGTAGCAACTGCACTCAGCAGCCCCCTTTCACAGACCTTCAGGCTCTCTGTCTTTAACACACACACTTACACTGGCTTCAGTACATTCTCAAGGTCTTATCACCATTACACAATCCCAAATTTTTGAATGTTTCAAAATCTTTCATACAGCACCACCACTGCTATTTCAAGTACTCTCTCTCTCTCTCTCTCTCTCTCTCTCTCTCTCTCTGTGTGTGTGTTGAGTGTCAGGATGTTTGCTACTCTTCTCTGCAGCGTTGCGCTCCACTGCCTGCCTCTTCCTCCTCCACACAGGCTCGGCTCTCTCTCCCGCAGCTCCCGGGAGAAGGCTGCCCAGTTCTGACCTCTCTTGCTTGGGGAGGCTGGCTCCTCTCCACCTGCCCTCCCCTCTGCTCCAGCCTCCACAGATCTAGACCTGGCAGCCACCCAGAGTCGGCTCGCTCACTCACTCACACCCTCCCTCAACACCACAGCAGGCGATACTGTGCCGTTTAGGTGGGCAAGAGACAGTTTGAAGGAAAACAGATAGAGAAGAGACAGAGTTAGACAGAAAGAAAGGGAAGAGATTGCCACTCTACTATACTGGTAAGCAATGTTTTACCAAAATGCCATATTTACAACAATAAATTTACATTTATGCATTGGCAGACACTTTTATCCAAAGCAACTTACACTATTATAAACCATAACGCTCAAAATAATGAATTGGTTTGAGTATAGACAAACTTAAATTAAACAAATTTAAATTAAATCAAATGAACTTTTATGAGTATTTAGAACTTTCTTTTTCTTTCAAGTTCACTGAACTGATATATTTCAAGTAATCTGAACTGTTTCATTGTTTTGAGAACTTATTTCCTTTAATCTAGACAAAGTTAAGTTTAACTGAAACTGGCTGGGATTTCTGTTTCCCCATTGCACTCGAAAGGGAGTGTAAATGTTAAAATTAAGTTTTGTGTACAAAATTAAGGTTATGTGGGAGATTTAGTAGTGATTAATATTTTGTCATTATATTTTCAGCATCATTACTCCAGTCTTCAGTGTCACATGATCC
The DNA here is from genome assembly GCF_024489055.1 of Chanodichthys erythropterus. NCBI lineage: Eukaryota > Metazoa > Chordata > Actinopteri > Cypriniformes > Xenocyprididae > Chanodichthys > Chanodichthys erythropterus. The sequence continues at coordinate 5,687,015 of NC_090228.1, forward strand.
TTCAGAAATCATTCTAATATGCCGATTTGCTGCTTTTTTTTTTATCTTTTTTTTTTTAGTATTGTCACAGTTGAGAATGGTTGTATTTCTATTTTTGTGGAAACTGTGATTTTCAGGACTCTTTATGAATGGAAAGTTAAAAAGAACAGCATTTATTTGAAATAGTACCTTTTGTTTGTTCCTTTTGTAACATTATAGATATCACTTTTGATCAATATAATATATCCTTGCTGAATAAAAGAATTTCAAAAAAGTCTTACTGGCCCTATACGTTTGAACTGTACACTGTAATAAAATATTTTCATGGTTTGTTATCACAACATTTTTTCTTTTGTCAAATCAACTTTAATAAATTAATGTGGTTCAGATAACATAGTATTTTGAGTTTCTGTTGATTAAACCAATTGCCTTAATTGTATTAACTCAAATTTTTTATTTCAATTAACTCAAAATGTTAAGGAAACCAGGTAACTTAATTTTTTAAGTTAAACCAACAATTCTTTTTTCAAATTGTTTTTCTTTTTCAATTTTTTCAAATACTGGATATATATCCATATTGATGGCAAATACTGATGGCAAATACTGACTGATGTACATTCATGTTATATATTCTGAGTGATTTAGCTTATCCAGAACAACAGTGAGGACTTGAAAACAGAAGGAAGGAATAAACTGCAAGATTCCATTAATATTTCTGAAATTTTAATTGTTCGAAAGTTATTGAGTGATCCACCAGGGGCGAGCAAATGTGGGCCGCAATGGGGGGAAATCTATTGCCAGCTGAACCCAGATTGATGATCGTCTCTCGCAGCGGCAGCAGCATCTGGTAAATGCCCACACGCAGAGAACAACCCCCTTCACAGGCTACTAATGGAACGGCCCAAATTGGTGTTTGGGCCCGAACCAAGAACACGAGTGTCTTCTGTAGCCATGCAGAACTGGAGAGCAGACAGCTGGGCACGGATACTGATTGATCACAGTGGTGCGTACAGGAATGTTGAGTGTGGAGAGGTAAACGGGAAAGGGAAGTCATACAGAGAGAGAGCCTGGAGGGCTGTGTGTGTTTTGAGCCGCATGGTACTGAAGGACAGACATGGGCCATGACGGACACAGGAAATGCTGAAGCGTTGCATTTTTCTGACTACCTCTCAAATGCCCAGCTACAAGTACACGGGAGAGAGAGAAACCACAAACAGCATCTGTAGCACTACAGGAGTTTATCAGCATCAGCACTCATGCATTAGACATGTTTTTTACAGAAAACATGTATGACGCAGACTTGCTGCCATAAATCCCCATGGTAAACATAACTGCTCTACCAAATAATCATTGCAGCTAAAAAAAAAAAAAAAAAGAAGAGACGTAATATTTCCCAAATCCTTTCAAATCTTTCATCCCTGGATTCTCTTTGCAATGTTTCTGAGATGCTTTGAATCCTCTTTGGCCGTTCCTGAGCTTGGCTGAAATCCCCTTCGATGGCCACTTACATAATTTGAATTCCCAGAGCTATTGATTTGAATTCTGTCCTTCCTGCATTTCGTTTCTGTCTTCATTTTCTGAATCAGTACTTCATAGGAGTGAGCAGATATGTAAGGGAAAATATTAGGTTTAACCCATTTATTTTGTGATAATGACTGTCTGACTGTACATTATGCTGTTTAACAATCAAATGATATTAATATAGTTTAAATATTAGTTTAAATTATATTACTATATGACAAAGAGAAAAAGAGACCAGTATGCATTTACCCAGAATTTGCAAGTCCAATTGTCCACAATACATACTATTACATCATCCCACCCAAAACATAAATAATAATAATAGTAGTAGTAATATATATATATATATATATATATATATATATATATATATATATATATATATATATATATATATATATATATATATATATATATATATATATATATATATATATATATATAGATAGATAGATAGATAGATATATATATATATATATAGATATATATATATATATATATATAGATAGATAGATATATAGATATATACCTATATAGATATAGATATATATATAATTAATTTATATTTTGAATATATTTAGAATGTTATTTACATTTACTATAAATAAAATTTGTAATTAAAAATTATGTAGAAAATATTCATTTTAATAAATATTTTTAAAGTAATTAAATATTAATAATATTAAATTATATATATATATATATATATATATATATATATATATATATATATATATATATATAATTAAATAATAATATATTTGTAAAAATGTTTAGTAATAATATATAATGGAGATTATTAAAATTCAATTATATATGTGTAATATAAATATGAATGTAAACATAAATATATATAAATATATATATATATATGTATATATAGAGTAAAAATGATATCCGGAGGGGATATTTGTTTTCAATGACCCTACAAGTTTAATCAAACATCAAAATATGAGGAACATATTATATATATATATATATATATATATATATATATATATATATATATATATATATATATTAAATATGAGGGAAACTAAACTTGGTTAATGTATTTATATGACAAACTTATTTGGCAAAAAAAATGGCAAATATCAGCTACAGGATTCATTTTACAATGAAAAAAATGCATAAAAAAACAAACTACAACATAATCAGTTATTAATATTTTATTGGTTCTCTCTTGTTTTGCATGTGTACATAATTTCTTATATGACAGCCTGGCCTACAGACACACACACACACACACACACACACACACACACACACACACACACACACACACACACACACACACACACACACACACACACACACACACACACACACATATACATAATATAATATACAGTATATAGCCAATTACACTGTGTGTATATGAAATACAGCAGAATGCCCCATTCTAATGACTTTGGATTCTCTGTCTTGAGTTATCTTCATCCGCTGTCAGGACAACTTGAGTAGGTTTAAAGCGAACACTCTATCTGTCCTTCTTCAGGTCTGACCCCTCCGCCCCGCAGTGTGCTCTCAGGGCTGATTAGTGCTCCTTAGAGGCTCTGCTGAGAGCCCTGCCTGCCTGCCCACTGTCAGTCTAATTGCAGCGAGTGTAGCCGGATCCCTGGGGAGAGCTGGTGTGAAATCCAGATATGATATGTACTATTAACTAAACTGCAAAAATCCCCATGCACACAAGCTGCCTGAGCTTTCCGTGCATGATCCAGCCCATGCCACAGACACAACCTGCCTCTCAAACATGCTATAAATTACAGCAATGAAAGAAAAACTCAGGAGAGTGACAGACCAATATATTGGCAATGGGGGAAAACCATGCCTGCTTGGCTGATTAACAGATTTCCATTTCATTTATGTCACTTGTTATATACAGTATTTAAGCAATAAAAAAACAAAAAAACAAAAAACAAAACAAGAGTGCTGCTGTACTGAATATCACCTGACCTTAATGTTTCCCTCACTTTCTGTCTGTCTCCATGTCTTGCTTTCACCCTCACTCCAACCCTCTTTCTGCACAAAATCAGAAAAGATTTCAAGATAACTCTTTCACTGCATTCCTTCTGTGCCTGCTTTCCCTCTGTTTCCTTTGCGGGCAGATCTTTGCCTCTGTATCTGTCTTTCCCAAAGCTTCCCCTATGTTTTCTCTAAAGGAGAGAGCGCCCTCTGTCTGAAGTCGCAGGAATGACTCTTAAGCACAAGCCATTGTCTTCATACCAGCACATCAGCCAGCATGAGATCATTTTATAAACTCTAAAGACAGAAAGGACGACGACAAAGGAATTAATCTTGCTCAAGGTATCTGTCTTGACAGTAACGACAATCAGAAACAATTCAAGGCCCTCCGTCCTGAGAGATCCCAAAATCAATTCCCTTGACAGTGAGTTATCACTCTGATGTAGGGTGTGTGTGAAACGCTCCGGCAGCAGCATCTCTATCTTCTCGATGCATGAATGGGGTGAGAGAAAGAGTGGAAGAGATGGTGGTTATAATTGAAGGAGGACACAAATTATTTGACGGAAAAAGAGACCACAACCAGATGCAAATCAAAGAAATGCTCGCTTCTAGCTTTGCTGAAAAACAGCTAAAACCAGCCTAATGTTTGGTGGTCTTATATAGTTTAGTCTGGATTTTTGATGGTCAGTCAGCTGTTTTCCCAGTCTGACAAACTGACAAATGCCCAAATACCCTCTAAAACCAGTAAGACATACTTGTCAAGACAAGTCAATAACGAATCTTTAGATAAAATAAAATGTACACAAACCTGTATTTTACTGAAGGAGCTGACCCAGGATCTGGGTAAAATAAAAAATACCCAAACACTGGGATGTTACGTCTGACCCAGGAGCTGGGTAACACAAAATCTTCCCAAACACTGGGATGTTACGTCTGAGCCAGAATCTGGGTAACACAAAAACTACCCAAACACTGGCATGTTACATCTGACCCAGGAGCTGGGTTACACAAAATCTACCCAAACACTGGGATGTTACGTCTGACCCAGAATCTGGGTAACACAAAATCTACCCAAACACTGGGATGTTACATCTGACCCAGGAGCTGGGTAACACAAAATCTACCCAAACACTGGGATGTTACGTCTGACCCAGGAGCTGGGTAACACAAAAACGACCCAAACACTGGGTTGTTACATCTGACCCAGGAGCTGGGTAACACAAAATCTACCCAAACACTGGGATGTTACATCTGAGCCAGGAGCTGGGTAACACAAAAACGACCCAAACACTGGATTGTTATGTCTGACACAGGAGCTGGGTAACACAAAAACTACCCAAACACTGGATTGTTATGTCTGACACAGGAGCTGGGTTACACAAAAACTACCCAAACACTGGGTTGTTACATCTGAACCAGAATCTGGGTAACAAAAAAATCTTTCCAAACACTGGGATGTTACATCTGATCCAGGAGCTGGGTAACACAAAATCTACCCAAACACTGGGTTGTTACGTCTGACACAGGAGCTGGGTAACACAAAAACTACCCAAACACTGGGTTGTTACATCTGACCCAGAATCTGGGTAACACAAAATCTACCCAAACACTGGGATGTTACATCTGAGCCAGGAGCTGGGTAACACAAAAACGACCCAAACACTGGATTGTTATGTCTGACACAGGAGTTGGGTAACACACAAAAAAAAAAACACTGGGATGTTACGTCTGACCCAGGTGCTGGGTAACACAAAAACTACCCAAACACTGGGTTGTTACATCTGAACCAGAATCTGGGTAACAAAAAAATCTTTCCAAACTCTGGGATGTTACGTCTGACCCAGGAGCTGGGTAACACAAAATCTACCCAAACACTGGGTTGTTACGTCTGACACAGGAGCTGGGTAACACAAAAACTACCCAAACACTGGGTTGTTACATCTGACCCAGGATCTGGGTAACACAAAATCTACCCAAACACTGGGATGTTACGTCTGACCCAGGAGCTGGGTAACACAAAATCTACCCAAACACTGGGATGTTACATCTGAGCCAGGAGCTGGGTAACACAAAAACGACCCAAACACTGGATTGTTATGTCTGACACAGGAGCTGGGTAAAACAAAAACTACCCAAACACTGGGTTGTTACGTCCGACCCAGGAGCTGGGTAACACAAAAACTACCCAAACACTGGGATGTTACATCTGAACCAGAATCTGGGTAACAAAAAAATCTTTCCAAACTCTGGGATGTTACATCTTATCCAGGAGCTTGGTAACACAAAATCTACCCAAACACTGGGTTGTTACGTCTGACCCAGGAGCTGGGTAACACAAAAACTACCCAAACACTGGGTTGTTACATCTGAACCAGAATCTGGGTAGCAAAAAAATCTTTCCAAACTCTGGGATGTTACATCTGATCCAGGAGCTTGGTAACACAAAATCTACCCAAACACTGGGTTGTTACGTCTGACACAGGAGCTGGGTAACACAAAAACTACCCAAACACTGGGTTGTTACATCTGACCCAGAATCTGGGTAACACAAAATCTACCCAAACACTGGGATGTTATGTCTGACACAGGAGCTGGGTAACACAAAAACTACCCAAACACTGGGTTGTTACATCTGACCCAGAATCTGGGTAACACAAAAACGACCCAAACACTGGATTGTTATGTCTGACACAGGAGTTGGGTAACACAAAAAAAAAAAAAAAACCACTGGGATGTTACGTCTGACCTAGGTGCTGGGTAACACAAAAACTACCCAAACACTGGGTTGTTACATCTGAACCAGAATCTGGGTAACAAAAAAATCTTTCCAAACTCTGGGATGTTACATCTGATCCAGGAGCTTGGTAACACAAAATCTACCCAAACACTGGGTTGTTACATCTGACCCAGAATCTGGGTAACACAAAATCTACCCAAACACTGGGTTGTTACGTCTGACCCAGGAGCTGGGTAACACAAAAACTACCCAAACACTGGGTTGTTACATCTGAACCAGAATCTGGGTAACAAAAAAATCTTTCCAAACTCTGGGATGTTACATCTGATCCAGGAGCTTGGTAACACAAAATCTACCCAAACACTGGGTTGTTATGTCTGACACAGGAGCTGGGTAACACAAAAACTACCCAAACACTGGGTTATTACATCTGACCCAGAATCTGGGTAACACAAAATCTACCCAAACACTGGGATGTTACGTCTGACCCAGGAGCTGGGTAACACAAAATCTACCCAGACACTGGAAAAATAACCCAAAAGGCTCAACCCAGGACTTGGATAGGAAAAAAATAGCCCAATATTTTTTTTAGAGTGTAGTTTAAGATGCTTTTTCAGATATCAGCATAGTGAAATCACAATTTAATCTTTAAATCTGTAAACTCTTGAAAGGAAAAAATCAATTCCAACATCTAGAACATTCACACAGACACAGAACAACACAAGTACACGTGTTCTGGACTTTTTTAGGCACCAACAATACATCTATACATTAGATTTTATTTAAGATAGAAGTTGACACTCAAAGAATGTGTAGAAATGATAAATCTGAAGGATTTTGCTTTCAAGTCATGAACCATGCGGCGGCAGACGCCTCTCTGGGTGTTAAAGCCCTTCACGCTTGGGATCAATAAAAGAGCTTACACTTCCTCCACTCATTTCCATCGCCCCTCCATCCTTCACGTAAACAATGATACAGAGAGTGATCTGTGCAAAGATATATGGGACAAGGTGACAAAGAGGAAAAACCCTCAGATCAATACTGCTTTTCATCTTCTTAATAATTTCATCTTTTGTCTGACATCTTGGCTCGAGCGAAGAGACAGGGAAAAAAAAAAAAAAAAGAGCGAGTTGTGTTCCACACATTTACTCACTCAGTGCTGTTTCTCATGCATTCCAGCTTTAAGGAATCAATTTCTCTGTCCATTTTCCCACAGGCGGGGCGCAGTGACACTAAGCTGCCATATAGGGGCGATATTTCCCACCAGATATGACTTGTGTCCATCTTCCTCTCTATCCCTCCCTCTAACGCCATCATTCACTCATCTTCTCACTCTCAAAAAGTGAAAAGCTGCAGAGTTTCCACACAAACACATGCAGACACAAACTGCAATGTCACATAAACAATGGCAATACACACACACACACAAACTTCACCAACTTTCTCTCCCTCACACACAAATATTCGCTGCAATCACGGTTCTGACAAACACCAGGCTATAACTGGCATGCACTGCACACAACTCTCTCTCTCTCTTTCTCTCTAACACACACACATGCTGCTCCATCTCACGGCTGAACAAGAGGACCTCAGGGCATAGAGCTGCAGCCGAAAGCCGTCACGCTGGCAGAAAAGCCTGCAGGGCACTTACACTCTCTGCGCTCCCACAGGCTTCACCCCTCACATCACGGCTCTGCCCGTCTATCTGTGTGCCCGGCTGTCTCCCTACACCATCCGTCTTTCAAATTGCTAGCCAACCCGTCTGTCTGTCCCATCATCCAATCTGTGCAGTTCTCCCACTGTCCCATCACTGTCTGTCCCATCGCTAATAAAACCCTTGACTTTTGACTGTCCACTCCAAATCACCAGTTATGTTTGATCATTTTGAGATTATTTGCTTTGGTTGATAACTGTGACCTAGCCTTGACAATTAATAATGAACATTTTCTGTTATTAAATAATGTTGCATTAATTGTTAATGTATAATATACACATATTGCAGTTCAAAAATTTGAGATCAGTGTGATTTTATTCAACAAGAAACGCATTAAACTAATCAAATGTGACAAAGACATTTATAATGTTTTAAAAAAGTTACATTTCAATGAAATGTTTATATTCATTAAAGAATCCAGAAAAACAATGCATCCATGGTTTTCAAAAATATTAAGCACAACTGTTTTCAGCATTGATAATAATAAGAACCGTTTCTTAAACAGCAAATATGCATATTAGAATGATTTCTGAAGGATCACGTGACACTGAAGACTGATACTGAAAATTCAGCTTCGGAATAAACCACGGGAATAAATTGCATGTTAAAATATAGCAAACACAAATGACACCGTGACACTGCTGGAATGCAGAACACCGCCGAGGGAACCTTAATTCACAGTTAACACTCAGACCAACACGCTCGAATACACACAACGCAGCACCTGTTGAGCCTCCTGTCCAGAGTCTCTTCCGCCATGTCTGCTTTAAATGTCGTCTCGAGGCCTCTGCACGCTCTAAATGGCTCTTTAAAAGAGCCTCCGTGGATGTGGAGGCAAATAAACGGAGGACCACACCAGCAGTCCAACGAGTCCCATTCACCAGGGCCGTGTTTGGGTTGGCCGGCTGAAAGAGGCGTGATTTACAATAGATCAACACAGCCGTCCGGCCCGGGACACACAGAGCGGGCCCCTGCTGTGTCATTTGGGGTCAGACGGTAAAGATGTGCCTCGCTAGCGTTAGAGACGAGCTACGACACCCGGCGCTTTGTCCAGGGGTGTTGCTGCTTGGTTGTTTGTTTTGCTCGTGTAAACGACCACATACTCTTGGTATCACGGGTTTGGAGGAGTTCATGGTCCGCTGAGCAGCATCTTTGATCTGCTTGGCTCTCTGACAAACATTCCCTGCCCCGCTAATCCTCATTAATGGCAGGGTTAGAATCCATCTTTTCATCATCTGACCAAAAGAGCGGAATTGGTGGCAGAGGAGAGGTGGTAAGAGCTGAGAGAAAGTGATGATGCAAAATGCCAAATTGCTCCCAAATGCTGCTCACCGGATTAATGTTAGCCCGGATTCTGTTCGTCCATTTGAACGTGTTGAAGTCGCCGTGTTTCTGTAAACTAGCTCACAAAGAGGTGAAATCAGTCGTGAAATGCGCCTAAGGCAAAGGCTTTAGGCTTCAGAAAGTGAAAGAGTTATTAGGGATGTTGTTAGAAAGCAGAAAAAAGCAAGAAAAAGAAAAATGCTTTGAAGGGGGAAAAGCACGAGATGGAGGAAAACAACATATTAGCACGTTATAGACTAAAAGAGAAGCTGACAGAAGGCGCATTTGTTGTCTTTTTTGTTCTTTCAGAAAACCTGAACTTCCCAAGTGTGTGAATCTGGCTGTGAACATGTGAGGGGATTCTAATAAAAGCCATAATGTTGTGGCAGTGGAGTGGGAAACCTCAACAAACTCAACAAAAGACCTGCTGCTGTTTCGAATCCCTCCAAACATCCTGATGCCCCTGCAGAGCCCACCACGACTCCACAGAACCAAGGACACGGGCACATGCAGGCCTCCTTTCACTTTTTAAAGGCCATTCAGGGTCTGGTTCTGAATTTTAGCAAACAAAACCACAAGTTCTATTGCATGTTTAGTCTGAGACACCCATTTCATTCACCCTTTATTTACACTTGGAATAGCAACAATGAGGAACAGAGTTTGCAATTACATCACATTTAAATGACTGGAAATAAAGTAAAAATACCCCTGCAATTTTAGGCTTTAAAACCACCACTAAACACTTCACAGTTGAAAGTATATTTATTAAATATATAGAGTTTCTATCGTTAACTAAAACTAAAATATTAAAAACAATTTATTAAAGGTGCAGTAAGCAATTTCTGAGTAACAGACCTGTAGCCAATCAGCAGTAAGTGGCGTATACACTCATTAGGGGGGAGGTGCCTGTGTTGCATAGCGTGTTTGTGAATTTGGGGGCGGAGCTATCAAGATAGAAGTGTGATCCTTTCAGGTTGAGGCGTGTTTGTTTTGTTGATTTCAAAAAATCAACAGTGTTTCTCAGAAACCGCTTACTTACTGTTATAATACTAAAATTACAAAAACTGAAATAAAATTTATTGATTTAACCTTTTAAACCCACTGGCGGTAAATGTGTCGTTTGAAAGCTTAGAGTCTGAACTTTACAATTAATGTATGCCAATTTGATCAACACCTATGTAGAGCTGAGTTATTTGCTCATAAAAAAAATATGATTTAATAATTTATGAAATACTTTTTAGTATGTACTGCAATGTAAAACATCATACAGCTCAGATAGTCATGTGTCACATGTCATTTGAAAGGTCTCATCGAGTAGAATACAACAAGTATAATTGTTTTGGGCTTTGATTAAACTTGAGCGAGTTTTTGTATGTGAAGCCCCGCAAGACCCATATGTAAATAATATACGGATGCAGCATTTATGTCACATTTTCACTCATAACTTGCTCCGATTGTTGAAAATGGCACATTTTCAGGGCTTAAAGTGTTGAAGAATAGACAAACACACAACAAAATGACTAAAGCTTTAACTAAAATTAAATATTTATAAATACTGCAGTAATGATACTAAAATAACACTTACCCAAGCCAGGCAAAAAAAAAAAAATGCAAATTCGATCACTTAAATTCAAAGTAATAGCATACCTCTCTTCAACAAGCTGCATGTTTTGAGGTAGCATTCACATCTGTACCACAAACACCAAGTATGAAGAGTGACGAGTGCTTTAGTAAACACCACTAACAAGAAAATGGTGCACTAATCTTAACATCTGTAATGCCTCAGAATGTAAAAAACAAACTAGAAACCCATCTCAGAGCAGGCAAATTTGGAACAATAACAGCACATTGTGTTTCAGTGTTACTAGGTCACAGCGCTAGATTAGGTGAACTCCCACCATTTGCCCCCGAAAATCTTGTTTAAGAGAAACCCTTTTTTAACCCAAACACCCCATTTCCCCCTCTCTCGCTGTCAACCCTCTTCCCAGGACTCCCCAGACCCTCACCCTATCACGCTGTTAAATGACTCCATTGAAGTCCTGTTTGCTCAAGTGGGCCCGGCCAATTATCTCCCGGCTTTCAGAGCTCTTAATGACACCAATTAAGGCTGCTGTGAGGGCCGGGGCAGCGAGGTCAGTCTCTCGTCTAGCGAGTGTATGTGTGCGAAGCTAAACTGTGGGGAAATTGTGTTTCAATTGGTGCAAGAACAAGAAAACATGTGAGAGGAGAAAATGAGAGTGTTTTAGAGAAAGCATGGCCATATGTGAGAGAGTGTGTGTGTGTGTAGGCTCAAGCAGGATTTACACAGCTATTATACCAGTCTATTACCGGCGCTCTGCTAGTGCCCTCGCAATCTCCTTAGCTCACTCCTTAAACCCTATTCCTCTCTCAATGTGTTCAAATGTGCAGAGCAGAACCGCCCGCTCTCACCTAAATCCCCCGGCAGCTCTTTAGTGCTGCCCCTGTCAGACCCTCCGATTGCAACACATCGCTAGAAGAAAAAAGACAAATGCATAATGCATAATAATACACATTTGCTCTACAGCTACATTCTTCAATGCATATATGCCTGAATCTCTCCAACAGTATTCACAGAAACAATCAGTTATGATGAAAAGCAGCCTGAAGTCATAGAGCAAGAAGAAGGACTTTTTGGTTTAGATCTACAATAAACACTACAGGCAGAATGTCATTAGTTATGTGCAACAGTCCTAGTATTATGTTCTAGTTTTCCCTTAAATCATAGGAAAAGAATGAGTTAAGTGTAAAAAGAATGACTTACACAATGCATTAATGAGGTAAAGCTCATTGAAACTCTGCCAATGCAAACTGTGCATTACAGATCTCATGGCAATACTTGAATGGAAATCTTTCCATTTGTGAGCTAGCATGCTGAATGCAAGACTAGTATAGACAGGTAGACAGACTGATCCATGCTTAGAAGACCAGCATGTTGTCGATGCTGGTCTCCAGCATGGTATCTCGGTGTGCTGGTATCATTACCAGACTTTCAACTAGCTTAACCAGTTCTGCACCAGGGGAATATCAAAAGAGTTCAGCTTGCAGATGGGTGAAATTAGCATTGCATCATACCGTACAATTTTTCCAATTTTTTTTAAAGGCGGCATGTCTTGAAATTAGTAATAATTATTATTATTAAACCATTATAATGACCATGTTCCATTCTGTTGTGCTCTGTCTAGTTGTGTTAAAAGAGGACCTATTTATGCCAGGGCTGGGCAGCTCCAGCCCTCAAGATCCACTTTCCTGCTTTAACCGTAAATAAACACACCTGAACAAGCTAATCAAGGTCTCAAGTATTACTAGAAAGCTGCAGGCAGGTGAGTTTGATCGGAGTTGGAGCTAAACTGCGCAGGAAAGTGGATCTCGAGGGCTAGATTTGCCCAGCCCCCGTATTATGCCCTTTTGCAAAATATTGATTTAGTTTTTAGGGTCTAGAATAGGTTTTCATGTTTGAGGGCCATGTTTTAACTATCTAAGCACATGGTCTGAAGCGCATGGTGCAGGTGCACTTCGGGCATGTCCAAATCCACTTTTGCTAGTTTAACGATGGAAAAAATGGTCTGTGCGCCAGGCACATGGTCCAAAAGTGTTGCACCTAGTCTCTTAATGAGTCATGGGTGTGTTTTGGGTGTAATGTGCAATAAACCAATCAGAGTCTCATCTCCCATTCCCTTTAAAAGCCAGGTGTGCTCGCACCATGGCGGATTTGCAAGTGGAAAGACTGAACGCTTCTCCAGAGAGGAATCCTATTATTTTTAATATTAAAAAATGTTCGTGTGCTGCTGCGTGCACCTGTATGTGTAACAAGCAGAATGTACAGGCGTTGTGCTCCCGCCTATAGGTGCATAAGTCCCTTTAAGATAAGTCATTTCACTCGGCGGCCATCTTTGAAACGCCTCTCGGGCATCCTAGGGCATCATGCAATCTCTTTGAATGGGGAAACATCAAATTCTCCAAAACTGTTCGCCAACCTTACGATTAAATTTCATATTTGAAATCACCAATGAAATCTAACAACAACCGGCTCATAAATTTAGTTTCTAAACGCTTGAATCATGACAAAAAAACTGTATTTTTCAGGCTGGATCAAGCTAATGCGCATGTGCAGACCTAAATGTCTGACTGTTTCTATAGAAACCGGTGATTTTAACGGCCGCTGAAGTGACGCGATGACTTTACCAGTCGGTGATTGGCTCTTATTTAGAAGGCGGGACTTATTCCGTCATATTGCACGTTACACTTTCTCCCATTCAAAACAATATGAGTGACACGTCTTGTATTATTCTGTAGTCTTTGATATTACTAACGCGGCCATTTAAATAACAAACAAAAAAATAAATAAATACTGCGCCATTGACTTTAGACCAGGTTTTTGTTGGTCAATGACACAGTCAATGCGCCTGAACACACCTTGTTTTCAGACCAGCATGTCCATGGCCGAACAGATGGGCACGAGTGCATTTGCTATTTAAACAGCATGGATGCTGGGCATGAAAATGATAATTGCGTCGGGCTGAAACTAGCAACAAAAAACCCCACATCGCACCGGTTGTATGATAGGGCCCTGAATGGATTTTTCACTTATTTGACATTGTTGCAGCACCTCTCTTCCCAGTCTGTCAGTAATGCTCTGTTTAGTTCCTGTCTCTATAAAGCCCCTCCTTCAGAAAAGTGCAATGTGCTCTGATTGGTCAGCTGGACCAGTGTGTTTTAATTGGTCAACCACTTCCAGCGTGTTTTGAAAATGCCTCGCTCCCTTATTTTTCTGCATATGCCTTTGGTTAGAATTATTTTAAATATTGCTACGTGTTTGTTCCCAGAAGAAAACTTAAGACTACAATGGAGGCGTTTCAGGGAGTTCAGAAACAGTGACATAGAGAATAATTCCCTTTGCAGCAACTTTTTTCCAGACCTTTTTTCATGCTAAAACAGCAATACACACTAAAAAAAGATGAACATGTAAAAAAAAGCATAATATTACAAGGTATCATTTTAAACACCAAAAAATAGAAAAAAAAATCCACAAAATTAAAAATGAGGACCCATTATAGTTGCTACAGTGCAAAAAGTAATTTCCTAACTCAAAATATTTGTCGTTTTAAGCATTAACCTCAATTCAGATACATTCTCAGAAAACCAGATGTCACATCTTACGCAATTTAACATCTGATGTAATTATTTCTTGATTTAAGAATGTTTGGATATTTGTACTGGAAAACAAGACAAATATATTACGAAAAAAAGCACGACTGCCGTTGCTTCCAAGCACTCTCGTGCACATCTCTTGTAAATATGTATGTGAATACACAAACAAACACACAAACATGCAAACACGTAGTTTGCTAATATCCAGATTACAGAGCAGACTGTAAACACTGTGGAGCCAGACTCTGGGACATAGCAAAGCTCAATTAGGGCTTTAAACCAGGAGAAAGAGGACATCATCCATTCTTGCACCCTTCAACAACTTCCAGAAACCCTGCTGCGCTTCAAACCCTTCCTGCTGCCCAGGCCACACTCAAAGACCTGCCATCAAGACAACCAATTTTGCACATCATTATCTAACAGCGAGGGGGAGAGATTCACATGCATGGCTTTTATCCATTACAACACTTTGAATCTTGAGCAGGACTCCACAGGCCTTAAAGTGGTAAAACACTCACACACAAACACACACACACACAACAGCAAAGTCTTCATATGTAAAGTCTATTCTCTCTCCTGAAAAACTCTGTAAATCTTACACATAAGCACTGAGTCTTTTGCATAGCTGATTAATGTGAGGGAATATCCCTGAATTCTGCCGACGGGGAATCTTCTCGTAACACTCAGAGGTGAACACACACTCACAAATTAACAGCTGGCCAGAAGAGTCACATACAGCTGTGTTTACACTGGGTCGGTGCCATGGTGCACTGACAATACATCCTGGTGGGGAGAAACATCATGTATGAATTATTCTACCGGTAACATCCACAGCCACTGTTTCACTATGCATAAAAAGTAGGAAGAAACCATAACTAGCAAACAAGCATGAATGCAAGCGCATGCTTAACGTTGCATTGCAGTGGACTCAAGGGGGCGATAGAGTTTCCTTCAAATATCTGTGCTATAAACCATGTGTTATTATTCAAGTAGCTAGCTATAAACATGCCTAAGGTGACACTGCTTACGACAGCTTCTTTTGCACTTGATAGACGTCATGCTAAGTCTGCATCAACAAACGTGGCACACTAATTTCAGCATTACTCATGATGTGTTTGAGATGTGTGCAGCACCTCTGCTGATCACGGTTTCTGTGTCTGGACAGGACGTCAATACGCGTGTGTGTGTGTGTGTGTGTGTGTGTGTGTGTGTGTGTGTGTGTGTGTGTGTGTGTGTGTGTGTGTGTGTGTGTGTGTGTGTGTGTGTGTGTGTGTGTGTGTGTGTGTGTGTGTGTGAGCGATAGATGCTGACGCACGTCAAAATACACGGTACAGGTGATGAAGGTAAACACCCAGACAGACAAGCCCGTTCTCACTCAGACATGATGTCGATACGCGGTGTCCTTCAATAGGAGAAAGACAGGAGGCCAAACGTGAGCATTTCACAGTCTGGATGTCTCTAATCAATGAACATAGCCTGCTGTTCTCTTGGCGGTGTTGAAAGGGTGGCATGTTTTAAAGAGTGCACACCTGGTGTTGGATCTGGACAAATAACACTGCCTCTGATTACAAGCTAGAAAACATCTCCAGAAGCCCATAATCTGTGGTGAAAAATAAGTGCAGTGCAATGCAGAACTGTTAAATAGTTGATCGGCAAGTCAAGATTTTAGTTTACGTTGCATTATAAGTCTGGGATAGCGGGGAAACGTTGATCCCATAACCTCATATTCACGTGAAGTCTGACCTATAGTGAGGCCCATGAAGAATCTGTGTGACCTTTGCAGAATTGACATTCTACACACCCTTTGTGTAGTTGCTTGTGTCACCTGTGTCTATTAGACTTTCCCCTTCTCTTTCTACATTTAAATCTTCTCTCAAAACATACTTTTTTTCTCAGGCATATGTGTAATTTGATATTATTTTTTAGTCTTAAATATTGTTTTATATTGCATGATGTTCCTGTCTTAATTTTATTACTTTTGTTTGGTTTCTTTTGATATTTTATTATTAGTGTTTAAATTGTATTGTATGGGGTTGTTTTGTTTGGTATATTGTGCAGCACTTTGGTCAGCATTTATGCTGTTTTAAAGGGCTATATAAATAAACTTGACCTTGACCTTGCTTATTAAATTATTTGGCTAATTTATGATTTTAGCTATGCACAAGAATTTTCTCCATTCAAGACATTGTATGTTTAAATACAACATAAATACAACATATATATATATATATATATATATATATATATATTCATTTAAACATGATATTTGACCCAGCCTGCTGGGTAGTTTTATTGAACTAATTATTGTTTAAAAATTACTGTATTGCTCACTTAAAATGAACTCAAAATAGGTTGGAAATTAACATTTATTAATAAGTTTAATAAATAATATTTAAATAATAAACATTTATTAAATTATTAAATTCACCTTTTGATTATTACCGTTTCATCTAGTAATTATGTGTCTGATTTTTAATTTCCAACCTATTTTGGGTTCATTTTAAGCCAGGCATATAGTAATTTTTAATCAATAGTTGGGTTAAATAACACTGCCCAGCAGGTTGGACAAACATTTAACCCAAACGCTGAGTCAAAACAACCCAAAACATTGGGTTTGTCCATATTTAACCCAAGCATTTTAGAGTGTGTGTGTATATATATATATATATATATATATATATATATATATATATATATATATATATATATATATATATAAACATATTATATAGTAACATAGTGCCATAAAATGTATATATATATATAAAAGAAAAAATATTTAATGAATTTCTATCACCAAATGTCTACATAAATGTAAAATTATTTCGGGCCCATTGCATCTTGCTATTCATAGTTTTCAGTCACAGAGACCTGGAGGGCAAAACGCACATAGAACTGAATTACAGACCTGTAAATCTTCCATCTCAAAAGAAGAAAATCAAAAACATTTGAACAAAATGCAAATTTTAGGCACTTGTGATCCATATGCAGCACCTGCTGCAGTATTTCAACTACTAAAAACAGCGGGACATTCTAAAACGCTTAACGTGAAAAACACAATGTCCCTTAAAGGCACAATATGTCATTTTTCACCGCTAGAGGTCGCTTATTCAAAACTAAGGCGTAGCTTGATGATGCCTTGATTTCGCAGAATCATGGGGGGTGTTGTGTTCACATCTACAGCTGTCGGAAAGAATCGGGATGGGACTCGGGCAGAAATCATATTCATGCATGAGATTATTAACGCTACTTTAGTATGAAGCAGAGCAGGGATGAGTGCTGTGGGAGTGGAAACGAGGCCGTTGGAGCAATTGCTAATGAGAGACGAGCGCAACACACGCCTCAAGAGCAGCGGAGCTTTTATTGTGCCGCAGTTGCTGCTTGCGCTTCTTCCGGTCATGCGTCTGTGGGGTAAAGCAGTGCTGTTTTATCATATTAGATACATTTGAGTGTTGAAAACTGTTATAGTGTTACTCTGCATTCGCTTGCCAGCTACTATGTGACAGTTGTTGCACACTACAGTAACGATATTAGGCATGGTAAAACATGGTACTCACGGTAAATAAAGAAAACGAGATGTAAACAATAAGACTTACTGTGTTGAGCTATATAACATGATTAGTTTTCTGTTCATGAATGTATTCAAACAGTTGCTCACCTGTCTAATAAAAGCATAGTCTTTGGTATTTTTCATGGTTTCTACAAAATAAACCGGGAAATCGAGGGTAATGCATTTCTCTGGATTTAAACATTCTTGGAAACATTTGGGATAATGTAAGTTTACAAGTCAACGAAATATATGACACTCTTCTAGTTGTTTTTGGATATTTTAATCCAAAAATCGTACATATTGTGTCTTTAATGTACTAAAACAGTGATATTAAAAGATCAAATTCAGTATAAGATGCATACTAATATGAGCCCAGAATATGAACGCAACAAGCTAAACGATTAAGCGGTTTCTTTATAATGGTTTTCTTTGGTAAAATGCTTAACGAGAAACTGCGAGTTGTGTTTATATTCTGGGTTCATCTGCATAGTATGGATCAACTGAATTTGGTCTTGAAAAAACTGGTAAAAATGACAGGCAGGCAATGGAGGAAAGCCTTGTTTTGGGTGTTCCTATAAGGGTGTGACATCATGTGAAAACTATGACTAGGCTTTAAACTATTTTTATCCAAGAAAGACTGCGTTTGATCTCGTGGCTCACATCTTACCGAGTACCGCACCATCTTTTTCTGAGCATGTGGATGAAAGGGTCACATGCACACATCAACCCTAGACACGCCAGACAGTAGGCACCTTTTATCAGTCCCCAAATCACTCACAGAAAAGCTTGCATGATAGAGTCAGAGGCCAGCACTTAAAAAAAAAGAGGCCTAACCTCTCAATGGACTGCAGGGCCTGGTGGGGAGTATTGTCATCTGGTTCATGGTGACCAGGAACAACAAAAACAACCTCACAGATCGCGTTTGATCCCTACATAATTGATGCTGTTGTGTTGAGGAAAGGACGCAATCAGATTTTTTGAGATGTTAGATTGCGCAAAGGTTTGAGTGTATGCGTTTTCCTGAGAGCGAGAGAAAGAAAGGAAAGTGATAGGAGAAAGAGAAAAACAGACAGAGAGCCAAAGAGTGTGTGTGCTGCGGATGATGGGGGATGTATATGTGTGTGTGTGTGAAGCGCGTGCTCAGGCAAGAGAGGCAGGTTGGCTTGTGCAGGTGGGCTGTTGACGGTTTTATCTCTCCGAATCAGCTTTTGAGAGGTTTCCCAGAGCTTTGGCCACAGAAACACGACTGGTGTCTGCAGCTTCTCATTCCACCCCAGAACTCAAACATTTCATTAAATGAATCAATGTCTTAATCAACCCAGCCCCCCCCGTCACATTCCAAATACCACAGAAAAACAGATAGACACATATAAAGGAGAAAAGGGGAAAACCCTGGCGTGAGGTAGGAACGAGGCTAAAAACATCTGAAAGCTAAACAGCAAGCTCTTGATCAGATATCCGACCCCTTTCCCTTCAAAAACGAGGCTTTAGGCTGCGTGATCAAAGAAAACAGCCCTAAACTCTTTTCTAAAACTAATTCACGAAAGGAAAACCTCAACAAACTCACTTCCACACACATCCTCTAGATATTTACAGCACCGTGGATAACACATTTTCAGATTCATGCTGATTCATATCAGAACAAATGGGAATAATCAAATACAAAACGGATGCCCGCTTGCTCTTACCCAGACCATCCTGCTCGAAAAGAGGATCTTAAAAGGAAAACTAAACGCCAAATTAAAGTACAGGACTCCTCTTAACCTCACTCGAGAGCGCTCGGCTAGTGTAATAATTTTTAAGTATCGATAAGGACTTACATACAGCACATCTGGACAATGCGTTTAACACAAGGCCTGCATACCAATTAAACCTACTCAAACACAGTCTCTGGCAAACACAAATGCATGAATTATATGGCCGACATACAGGGGAATGAAACCCGCAGCTAGCGTTTATGCACACAACAGGAGATATTGCTTCCCACTGTCTGTTCTTCAGTTCGAGCTGATAAAAGAAAGCCTCGGAGTACATCTAAATCTTCACATGTTTGGTTAAACGACACCTGTTTATATTTTTGCGGTTAGAAACTATTTTGGCCGAGCAGACAAGAATCTTCTTATCATTCCAGAGGCACTGAAAAGGTAGCTTTACATTACACAAACACACAGAAATTCAAATATTGTGGAGAGGGAAACACAGGAAATATCCATAATAATTAAATAAAACAGAAGCACTGAACATTTTGCATAATGCGTGCTAACACTTAATAGCTTAGAAAATGAACTGATTTATATTTATGAATAATACAATTTTGCAGTTTGGAATCCATGACCTCCGTCAAAGTCATATAGGGTTAACAATATTAGGTATTGTTGCAAAAGCAATTTTTAATGGAGAAATACTTTTACCGAAAAAAAAGTTAATTACCTATTTTTTTTGTTTTTCTTTGTTTTTTTATTGCTTTATGGTCTTCAAACAATGCGAATGCCTTTGACAGTTTGCATGCATAACATTTCAATGAAAAAGTAATGTCAAAAAAACTTTGAGATGAAGAAATATTTGCAAATTTCCTTTCCGGGACTCAAATAAAGGACGCGGCTTCCTCAAGATAATGACATATCTAACTAGTTTAGAAACTATAAATGTGCATATTATATATGTATGTATGTATGTATATATATATATATATATATATACATATATATATACATATATATATATACATATATATATACATATATATATACATATATATATATATATATATATATATATATATATATATATATATATATATATATATATATATATATATATATATATATATATATATATATATATATATATATATATATAAAAGAAGAAAATTAATATTTGCGGATGAATATTTGGGGACACATTTCAGTATTCAAATTATTAATTAATTATTAACATTAACCATCTTAAAGACTTTTCACACAAAACTATTTATTTTGTGATACATTTCTTAAAGGGATAGTTCACCCAAAAATAAAAATTCTTTCATCATTTACTCACCCTCAAGTTGTTCCAAACCTGTGTGACTTCCATATTAAGGAGACGGGGGAAATGCTAGCCTATATAGGCCTACAGTGGGGTCCATCAACTGATTGGTTACGGACATTCTTCAAAATATCTTCTTTTGTGTTCAGCAGAAGGAAGTAATTCATACATGTTTGGAACAACTTGAGGGTGGGTAAATGATGACAGAATTTTCATTTTTGGGTGAACTATCCCTTTAAGTGTAAATATATAACAATAACACGATAAATAAGGATTTCTTCGCTATTCAGTCAAGCGCTCGAGCAGCGTATACTGTTGCTATGGTTACCTCCTATAGGCCAACACGACTTCCGTTCGCGAGCGTACGCACTTGGCGCTCTGTGACTAATTTGTAATCTAATTTCTGGGGTTATTGAAACGTTTGAAAACATAAATATATGTAACAACAGCTGGTGTAAAAGAATAGACACTTTAATAATCCTGGCTTCAAGCTTTTTCAAACCCCCATAATTGTACCTGGCGCTTTTCAGAAAATCTTTTTAATTGACAAACCACAGATGGCTTATTTAAAAGCTGCACCAAAAGTCAGCAACTGTCAATCATTTTTCAGCCTCAACACCTTACATGAAGTAGGCTATTTTCCCAAGGAAGTCCTAGATAAAATCTTTTCAAACATTTGACCTCGATTCGAAAGATGTGCCCCACATCCACTGAGACTACTGAGTGATTCGGATTATTTTAGTAGTCTAAAATTAACTGTAAAAAAGCGAGACCATTATAAATTTAACATTATGTGAGTGTTCTTTATTTAAACGTTTGTTAACGATCCTAGTGGGTAAATGAGACTCGTTAGGGGAGAACGGGGAGTATTGTAAAACATTTAAACGCCTGTAACTCCGTTTTTTTTTTTCATCTTTGTGTCTCCAAGTTTTATATAGCTAGTATTTCCATATTTTTCTGTCACATATTTAATCTACAATTTACGTAAATTAAAGGCCAAGTACAAAGAGTGCGCGGGGTTGCAAGTACAAAGAGGGTTGTAACACTAATAGAAAACATGCACAGTTTGTGCATGAATGTATTGTGGTCATTTACTTTGCTCAAAATAATACTAAAATGATTTCTGCCACATGCAGTTTTTATCCAAATGTTTAACAAACAGTAAACATTTATTCTGCAAATAAAAAATAAAAAAAATACATAAAACATAGTGTTAGTGACTTTCAGCGCTGTGTCAAACGCAGGCCTGTACACGGTCCCACATATGTGCAATCATTTAAAAGTGTTAAAACCTTCCCTGTCTGCTCTTTTTTCTTTTTTTTTAAAACTAGGCTATTTTAAAAAATGTAGCTGTAACTTGTGTGGATGTTAAACAAGAGATCCCGCTGATTCAATTGAAACTAATTTTGTCATTTAATATCAACATGACGCAAATCAAAAACTTATACTTTAAAACCTGTTCTATTTAAACAAAGAGTCCGACAACTTGCGGTGTCACCTCAGGAAGGTGCTGGGCATGTATGACAGAGATTTCACTCCTGTAGCTCATTTCTAATTGCTCAAACTGATGGTGCTACAACTCACCCCGCTCTCCCTATCATGCCTTGAGCAAAAACATATTTTTTTGTAGGATCCTTGAGATGAATTGGGTATATGAAGCCTGTGAGTTTCGCTGGCCGGCACAAACTTTTCTCAAGGCATGTTCTGAAACAACCAAAACGCTCAGGGCAACATCAACAAACATCCTTTCCAAACAATATACAACTTTTGGGTTTGAAAGAAACTAGAGCTTACTTGTTTGCAGATCTATCCGTTCAGTGTAGGTCTCCAAAAGTTCCTCCAAAGTTCTTGACAGCTGAAGTTGGTCTTCTGCTCTCCGTTATGTTCTTTTGAAGCGCTTGCAAAGTAGGAGTTACTTCTGAAAACTATGAAACAATTCCACCTCCGATCAATTTAATTTGGAGCTTGCGTTTCCAGTGTTTTTCTCTTCTTTCATTCACTTACAAAGCGAAGAACATACTCCAAAACACGGCGCTGTCCATTGCAAGAAAAGAAAAGAAAAAAAGCTCCGCGAAAATGACTCGATTTAATCTTTTCAAACTTTTGATACACTTACCGGGCGTTACGACGTCACGCAACAGGTGTCAATTAAACATTCGATAGTTTGACAAGAGCGCAAACAAACGCGCTGCGCGTGCGGCGCGCAACAGGAGCGACAAAAGCCTTTTCCTCCTTATTAGAGAAATTAGCAGACGAAAGCAGTCATTCAGTCCACTTCACAGATGCATTCACAACTTTTTGCGCTTAAAACTTCAGTTGTGCATTAAATCCTTCTTTAGCGCAGGAAAACTTTTCAAACTTTCCCCCTCTTTTCTTTCCAGAGGCTGTTCGGGCTCTTAACCCCAGACCTAGCACTAAAAGCAGACGACGAAGAAACTCTAGCGACTGCTTCAGTCCGCAGGCAGGGGGGTGAAAGAGTGAGTTTTGACTAGTTTGCGCGTTGCCTACTCATGGGCCTGCCCTCCCCATCTCTCCAGCTTCGACACAGGGGAGGGAGAGAAACCACAGTCCTCCAACAGCGCGTTGCCATTTGACGAACACTTGGAATACTGTCCCAACCACTGCTCCTATTAGTCAGACAATAAACTTGTAGTAATTAGTTTTTATAAGAGAGATGATCTTTATTGTGGCAGGCCAGGGTATACTTTGGAAACCTAAGCAAAACTTTTCAAGAGTTTTGAAATGTTCATTTACAATGGTTCATTTTCTATAAAACTATACAAATGGATAGATTATATGTCACAATGTTTTTTTTTTATTTTTATTTTTTAGTTAAGCAAGATCTCAAATAGATTTACATATATACATAAATGTGAATATATAATATACACGGTTTGAATTTAAATAGGCAAACACTTAAGAGTCTATGTCTGGATCAGTGATTATTATGTTTCCAGCATGTTATATGTTTGGCAACACTTCTTCTAACACTAATTGATGGGGTGTGTAGCTTTTCATTTCTTAAACAATCATGTCAGAAGACGTATCATGCTCATATTCCAGGATGACAAAGCCAAGATTCATAAGGCTCAAATTGTGAAAGAATGGTTGGGAGGGAGCATGAAGAATCATTTTCACACATGAATTGGCACTTCTGAGTCCAGACCTTAAATTCATTTATAGTTTTTGGGATGTGCTGGAGGAGACTTTACAGTTGCTCACCTCTTGCATTGTCATTACAAGATCTTGACCAAAAAATTGACACACCTCTTGATGGAAATAAATGTTGTGATGTAATGAAAAGCTACACACTCCGTCAATTAGTGTTAAAAGACCAGTTCCCAAACATATAACATGCTAGAAACATAATAATCACTGTAATAACGATCCAGTCATAGACTCTTAAAGACATTTATATGTTTATGTTGTGTTGCTTTAAGACAAACCATGTGCAAATTCATAAGTCGACACCATTGCTTGAGTATTTTGTCCTAAGTGAACCAAAGACAGTCTCGAAAACGTGGTTTCAAATCACTGGCGTTTCTGACATCAAAAACTACCTTGTAACCAAATACGAAACAAATTTATACAGTAAAATATCGTTTTCCATCGAAACAGTAATACTGTATACCATATAACAATGCATTCTGGGTAATATTAGTCATTTTAAGAAAAGAGGCCTAAGGCTAGTTTCTTATTTCAAATAATATTACCCAGAATGCATTGTAATACACAGAAGTAATATACGGTAAAAACAGCGCATTTTGGGTAGCATTTGTCATCAAAACGACAAATATACAAATATTTTTCTGTGTAAATTTGTCTATTTTTTTTTTTACAGTTATTTTTTAGTGTGTGGTGTGAGTGGGGGCGGGGATAATTTGCATATTCATAGAACCACGTATACTAAATGAGGCAAGGGTGTATAGTTACATTAAGCTATTTTAAGGCATTTTCTTAATATAATTTTTCATATTTGTGTATTTATTCAATTTGTATTAATTTATTTTGATATTGGGGAGGGGGGATTAAACATGGACAACAATTTACTGTTTTTATGATGTCCTACTCTGTACAGTCACTGAAAACCAATAAAAAAGATGGGGAATAAAGCTATTTTAAGGCATGAAGAATTTTTTTTCAAAAAACAAAAAACAAAAAAACATTTAAATGGCTCATTTTGATGATCAAAGAGGAGTTAAGATAAAATTATTGACTACATTCTAAAAAATGCTGGGTTAAAAATAACCCAAGTTGGGTTGAAAATGGACAAACCCAGCGATTGGGTTGTTTTAACCCAACTGTTGGGTTAAATGTTTGCCCAACCTGCTGGGTAGTTTTATTTAACCCAACTATTGTTTGAAAATTAATCTAAAATGAAATTAAAATATTCATTTATTAAACATATTAATAAATGTTAATTTTCAAGATATTTTGGGTCCATTTTAATTAAGCAATACAGTATTTTTTAAACAATAGTTGAGTTAAGTAACACTACCCAGCAGGTTGGGCAAACATTTAACCCAACTGCTGGGTTAAAACAACCCAATCGCTGGGTTTGTCCATTTTCAACCCAACTTGGGTTATTTTTAACCCAGCATTTTTTAGAGTTTACAGGGGAACCTTTTTTTTTTTGGCTGGGCAGTGTATAAAAGTATTTTTAACTACAATTTTGATGCTTTTTTTTTTTTTTTTTTTTTTTTTTTTAGTTAAAATTCAACAAGATTTATGTTAAATATATATAACTGTAGAAGAACAGTAAAATTAGTTTAAAACAGTTTGTCACACTTTACATCACCCCATAATGTATAAAATGAAATAATACGTATATAAGCATGACACAATAATAAGCAACGTTTACAAAACAGCAATAAAGTATCGTTTTGAATAACAGTGCGCTGTAATTCGAATCTGATCGTTTTCATGCTGCGGCTCTACAAATGCATAAATAGGACAATCATACTCTTGGCTCGGAGCTCCGGTGGGGTGCAGCCGCAGTCCCGCTCACATATGGAGCGACTGAGCGAACGGTAGATGACAATGGAGGACAAACATGCAGTAGAGTCGTATCGGGTTTCCACATGTGAAGATATTGCTTTAACGAGCGTGGAGGGGTCAGACCCAACTCCATTTCTCCAGAACACACATTCTGCGGCGCTCGACTCCTGAGTCACGGCGCACATATGGGCCTGATCTACCGCTGCGTGCCCACCTCTGACATCTGGAGCTTTCTGCTGGCAATGAGTGTGAAAGATTCTGACAAAAGTATCGATAACATCTCAATCTGCTGAGCCCTTTTCCCATCCCAATTGTTGTAACAACATTGAGGGATGAAGGTATTATAAGGGACCTTCTAAAGTTTCATTTCGTTCGGGTTAAGGAACCCGTCTCTCTGTGGAAACGGTGAGCTGACTGACACCGCGGCTGTCGAGGGAATGCGAGGCCTTTGAACCCTCTCCCTCACGTCTGCCACGGCAGATCAAATGTAAGCAAAGTGTAAGCATGTCAAAATGGCCACGATAGAGACAAGCTAAAAACGTGATGCAGCTTTTATCTGACAAACATCCCGGGACCCGCAAACTCCTGTGCATAATCAAAGCCAGCTCCAGTCCTCAGGCTCTGACTCGCTTCCAAAACCCTTCTCAGAATTGCTCCATTCATTACCTTTATATAAAATGAGTGTCTTATTCACTGAAGAAAAAGTCTTTTCAGTGCGTCTTGACATTGTTCGCTTTCTCAACCGTTCGATCGGGACAGACAGACATTCTTTTGAGCTGTGTTTCATCCACGGCTGTTTTTGAAGCTCCAGGTAAGATCATCCTCTAGAAACCTGTCAGAGCTTGTAATGGCTCTTACATGTCTGCTTCTTTGTACTGCACTGTACATGTGTGCATGTGCACTTAATAATGGCCTTGTAATTAGTTGTTTAACTCTCAACAAGCCAGTTAATTTCAGCAAGATCACTTCTAGACACTGATTTACAGTACAGGTAAAATCCCAGCGCAGGTCTGGCCGTCTGTAATTTGTTGATATGCTTTCCAAAAAAAAAAAAAAAAGACTAGCGTCAGCAGAAAGGAACAAACTCCCAGCGTTCTCTTCAATCTATCATTAGTTCTGCTTGCTAAGGCAAGTATCACTATAAGTATTGCTCAAACTAAAGGTTAGGGATTTCAGAAAACTGCCAACCTTAAGTATGAAACTTTAGGCCGTAACTCATCCAGCACCGACATGAATGACACTTCAAATCGAGCGCTTGAAGGAGAGAAGTGTGCTGATGCTTATGATTTACACAAAGAACATAATTGTTTTAAGGGATTAGTTCACTTCAGAATTCAAATTTCCTGATAATTTACTCATCAAGTCATCCAAGATGTTCATGTCTTTCTTTCTTCAGTCGAAAAGAAATTAAGGTTTCTGAGGAAAACATTCCAGGATTTTTCTCCATATAGTGGACTTCAAGAGTTACCAATGGGTTCAAATTATAGTAGTGCAGCTTCAAAGGGCTCTACACGATCCCAGACAAGGAATAAGGGTCTTATCTAGTGAAACGATCTGCCATTTTTTTGAAAAAAGTAAAAAAGTATATAATTTTTAACCAAAAATGCTTGTCTTGCACTAGCTCACGTTGGAAAGGTCACGCATGACGTAGGCAGAAGTACCGCAAAAAAACCTCTAGTTTTCTCCTCCAACTTCAAAATCATCCGACAACGTTGTTTAAAAATTTAAAATATAAAAAATATTAAACATATTAAAAAATATTAAACAATTTATTTTGATTCAACACCATTGTATCAGGTTTCTGGTTTAAATGTGATTGATTCATGTTAAATTGACTTGAAACGATTACTCTTTGACTTAACTTGATGTTTTCTTGTTGAAATAACATGTTTCAATCAAGTAAACCCAACCAGAACTCAATCAAACAGGATTTTCACTTCCCATCATGCTTTGCAAAGGGGCTGATTTGGGAGAGTAAATGTTGAAATAAAGTGTTATTTTAAGCAGTTTTTAGGAAGATGAGAAAATGGAAAGACTTTTTAATGTTTACTGTTCTGTTATGTTGGTATTTAAAAGTTTCTGTTAATTAATAGTTTTAGGGTTACCATTGTGGTGAATTGTTGCACTTGTGCTTGGGTTGAGGAGCTGCTAACAAACTTTCAAATTACTTTAGTAAGAAAGTAATCACTGTGGTAGTGATTTCCAAAAGCATTGTAAGCCGATGTTGATTGCAAAACCATTGCCACCAACGGACTTATGATCAATTTCGGCTTTACAATGTTTTTGGTTAAGACATTTTCGGATGAATCCAGTATCACATCTAGATTTCTAACACAGAACATCACAAAAGTTATGTAAATCACAAAATTAAACAAGAAGAATTAATTGTAAAAATCAATGTATATGTATTTTCTTTTAAATGAACTCAATTGATTCAAGTTAATTTAACATGGTTGATTCTATTGGATTTTACTTGTCTCAGTCATGTGGAACCATGATTGAATTGATTAAGTTGGACATAACTATTTTACATAGATTCTTCCTTAGTCAGTTGTTTTGTCAAACTCAAGGATTTTGCATAGAGTAAAAATAAACCTTTAATGTTAATAAAAACTAAGTTGGTTTTGTTGACCCAACGCAAGTACATTAAATTGGAATAACAGAATTGCATAATGCTGAAATAAAGCAACTTAAATCATGTGGAAATCCTTTCCATGATTTTTTTATGTTCGTTCAAAGAGTTATTTTTTTGAGTGTGTGTGTTTCAGACAATATGTGCATTCTCTGATTATCTTCACTGTAATAAAATGAAATATAAAACACAACCCTGTCTCTTTTTGTTAAATGTCAGTTTTAATGATCAATAATAGCCATTATAAAAATAAAAGGTATAAGAAGCTATACAATAAGAAATAAAGCAAACAATTCAGCCAGTCACACAAAGTCAGCGCTCTAGGCTACAACGATAAAGTTAAATAGCCTAAATATATAAAGTTATGAAGCTTCACTTTGCCCTCATCCAAAACGATTTCATCAGAGCCAGCGGAAAACATCAGAAGGACTAGCCGAGGTAAGGCTGTTCTTGACTGGGTACATGAGTGATAAGCACCTGGTGATCGTGTGGATCTCACAATTCTGACAACGTCGGACCAAATTTTCAATAAATTTATCAATAAACCACAGATTTGAAACTTTAAACATTATCATTTTAGTACATTATCGCCTGAAAAAACGCTTGCTGGTTAGTGCGTGATGCATTCTGGGATACCTGGCTGTCTCAAGTCTGCACAAGTCACCTCTCGATGCATCCTCGATAACCAGGGATTTAAACTGTACTTGACTAGATGTGAACTTTGAATTGGAACAGTATTTGGGCAGCGACTGATGACGTTTCACAAGTCCACAAGAACACGAGTACAGACAAGAACGCATGCTGAGAAACGGCTTTAGTCTTTACACGTTCGCTTTGTAGACACTGAATCAGTACTTTCTCGTGACCTTTCCAACGTGATTACGTAATGCGTGGCGCATCGCAGAGCTGATGCAAGATGAGCATTTGTGGTTAAAAAGTATATAATATATATATATATATTTTTTTTTTAGAAAATGACCGATCGTTTCACTAGATTTAAACCTTATTCCTCATCTGGGATCATGTAGAGCTCTTTGAAACTGCAATTTGGACCTTCAACCTGTTGGTCCCTGTTGAAGTCCACCATATGGAGAAAAATCCTGGAATGTTTCCTCAAAAACATTAATTTCTTTTCGACTGAAGAAAGACAGACAAAAACATCTTGGATGACATGGGGGTGAGTAAATTATCAGGAAATTTTAATTCTGAAGTGAACTAATCCTTTAAGGGAGGGAGATGGATCACAACCAGGGAACAGATTATCATAGAGAAAATAAGACCACCATGTAGCAACATTGTGCATTGTGGCAGTAAATAGCACTCTAGTTCTCACATATCATTCTTATAACCTTCCCCTATGCGCTGTCACGTAGTTAGCGTAGATCTATGTGCGCTAAAGCAAACTTTGATTATGATAATGCCATTTCCAAGTAGTACGGACAAATTGTTGAGTGCAACTCGCCACAAAACCCAGACAATGCACCGCATTCATGTAAGTGACTGGTCTTGTTTTCTTTATGACCTTCAAGTGATGTGAAAAAATAAGTTTTTCCATGCTTCTCTATCCTATAGACACAACGTTTATTTTAGGCGCTTGCTGTTCTTTTTTCACTCTCTACCCTTGCTTTTTGCAATCAGTGTGCCTTTGGCCGCTACGGCTGAAACCACATCGTTTCCACACCCACACACGGACCTCTTATCCTCTGTGCCTCTCTGTAAAAACATATGCAGAAGTATTTCTATATATACATGCACTTTAAACAGAAAGAGAGCTCTACAGGCCACTCTTGTTTGGATATAGGGCTTTATGGGATAGAGATGGTTGCCAGTCATTGGCTGGTCTGGTTATCCAGGAGTAGCAGCGTGATGATTCCAGACTGAGGACGGGCAGAACTCCCTCATTCCTGAGGCGCACGGAGTCAGAGTCAGGGCTGAGCAAAATTTACAACTGGATTGCTTTTAATTCATGAGTGTGAATATAAATGGGTCACACCTATAGGAAGCTGAATTGGAATCAATCAACCAACCAATCAACCAACCAACCAACCAATCAACCAACCAACCAACCAATCAATCGCTCCATCCATCCATTGATCACTCCATCCATCGCTCTATCTATCTATCTATCTATCTATCGTTGATCTATTTATCTATCTTGAGCAGCTTTTCATATCCATCCATCCGGTTTATAAACCTTCAAACTTTTAAAAGGCTTTTACAATGTTTCGCAAAACTATCAAACAGGGCATTAATTCTACTTCTTTACATTCAATTCAAATTCCAATTTTGCATCCTATATGCTTCTTTAACTCAAATTCAATTCAACATATGGAACTGAATGGAATTTAAAAGGCAAACTAAATTCAATTCTGAATGGCTCAACCCTGGTCAGACTATGCTTACTTCCCTACTATGCAGTATGCAAATGCAGTTGCAGTATGGATGTAGCCTGTCTGGGAATGTATTTATATACTACACACCTGCGTACCTCGAACTTCATTAACGGTTGAGAAGTTAATTCTTCATGGAACAGCACACTCTGAAAGTATGAATCCAGACGCAGCTCCTGTGATTTCTGGACCAGTAAGGCCTTCCCAGGGGGAAATTCCCCTGAAATTTGCACATTTAAATGGTGTCTTAAATAGTGGTCATATTCTTCTCATTGCCTGTGTTTAGCCAGTGATTTTCCTTAAAGCGACAGAATCTTTCCTACTTTGCATGCTCTTGTCGTTACTTGATATATACTGCATGCGAGTTGTATATCGTAAAATGAGGAGTGTAAACTCGAACAGGAACTCTGCTGGGTGGCCTAAGTGGTGATGTGTAATCGGCAATAAATCCAGTCATTGGGGGGTCTGTACAAAAAGCTGGAGGAGGAAACCAAGACATCTCAACAGGCCATCTGTGTTCCTTTTTTGTGGCTTGAGGCATCGGTATCAAACGAGTTTCTTTCTGTCTGGAGAGACGCACAGAAGAGGAAGGGAGTCTCCTGCTGAACACTGGGGATGCCACCGCAACAATACAGGTTACACAGATATGAGTCTTATGGGTTGACTCACCGAGTAATTATAGAACACATTAGCTCGGATCCAAAACCTAGTGAGCTACCCTGCTGTTTACTGTCTACATAGGCAGCTGCACTCCAAAACAGCATCCTAACTGAAATGGGACGTCATAATATGACTCATTTGGAGAGCTCTAAATGTGCCAACTAACATGACTCATAATTGATTTCCATTTGCATGTTGCAAAGCTAATGACACACTACTCGAATGAGCATAAAAACATGGCTAGCATGATCAATTTTCGACTAGAGTGGAATATTTTTATGGATACTAGGTGGTATTGAATGGAATAAGTTTTCATAATTCAACATGCATTCTGGGAACATTTTTACCACTTAAGATACATGTGATTCTTCATTAGAATGTGAAGGCATCATACACTAAAAAATGCTGGGTTAAATATGGACAAACCTAGCATTTGGGTTAAATCTTTGACCAACCTGCTGGGCTGGCCAGTATAATGCTGGGTTAAAAACAACCCAGTGATTGGGTTGTTCTGACCCAACCTGCTGGGTAGTTTTATTTTTCTGAACTATTGTTTAAAAATGACTATATGGCTGGCTCAAAATGAACCCAAAATAGGCTGGAAATTAAAAATCAGACACATAATTGCTAGAGCCAATAATAATAATCAAAAGGTGAACATTTATTAATAAGCAAATCAATACGTTTATTATTTAATTATTATGAAACTTAATAAATATTCATTTATTTAACATATTCATATATGTTAATTTCCATCCTATTTTAGGTTAATTCTAAGGAAGCAATTTTAAACAATAGTTGAAATAAATAAAACTACCCAGCAGGTTGGGTCAAAACAACCCAATCGCTGTCTTTGTCAATTTTTAACCCAACTTGTTTTATTTTTAACCCAGCATTGTAAATTTTACCTTTTGAATCTGTCTTGGCCTCGTAAGTGCACCTATATGATGCCTTAAAATGCAGTCTAGGTAGGCAGCTTACCAAGTTTGGATCAGAGAAGAATTATACGAACGGTAGTATATGAATGAAAAATAGTGCATTGTAATTGACAGAAAACACCAAAAAACACAATAAAGGACTGAATGATAAGAGTTTATATACATACAAAGGCAAAAGCTGAATACAATACGCCTTTTTGTTATTTTCCATTTTCTTTTTACAGAAATCCTTTCATCTTTTCACACAAACATAAGGCAGTATTTTTATTTGTGAATGTGAAAAAAAAAAAAAAAAAGACATGAAAGATGACCAGCTTTGGGTTAAAGTTGACATTTTTCCATTTATTTTTCTTCATTAAATTAAAGGGGAAAGGGCGAGAATCCTCCTTGACAGTGTTTCTGTGTACTGCGTAGAAAAAGAGCATGAATCATTAGAAAAGACAGACCCTTACTGTGACAGAAGGCAGGGTTGCTGGAGCCAAGAGAACATGATGTGAATGGGGTGATACTGAGGTCTGACACTCTCTTAGGACAAAATCCAGAGGAAAAAAAAGAAGGTACCACGTTAAGCGCCAACCTCAAGGTTGACGTACTCTCTTATATAGGTACGCAGAACTTTTGTAACAGTCTAAAAAATGACAATGCTGAAATGAAGATTAGGTCCTTGTGAATAATGCTGCTTCATTCAACTCTATTATAGTCCATTATACACTTAATAAAGGCGTCTGTTCTGCTGCTTCATCTAGCCGGAGCTGGTTTCGGTTTGACCTCTTATTGTGTCAATTAAGGTTTAAAGGTTTAAAAATAAAGCAAACATGATATAAACAGTAAAAGGTCACGTGACCTGGCTTTGGTTGCTGATGAACGACAGGCAAGTTATTATTTGTGGCACTTTCTACAGCTGACTAGCTTCGTTTGGCACCGAATTCGCTCAGATGGAGAACGGAAAGTCAGACATAAACTTGCCAAATCCTTCAGTGGATGTTTTATGTGGTTTCATGCTTTAAACAGTCTCAGTCCATCAAACTAAGTGGAGGGAAGTAATGCATGAAAAATGTGGACGTGTTGACGGACCGTTTGGGTAAATAATGACAATTCAAGATGAGTTAATAAGTAAACAATTTAATAGGCAATCTACTTAGGAGGCCATAAAAATTTGGAGTGTGTTTACGCGTGTAATAAATTACTACGAACAACAAACGAGGCTTCGTGCGGAGTGATGCTGTTCGTCTGACCAAAACGGTCAACAGAACATGCTGCTTATCTCCTGAAAACGCATAAATGATGCTAACCTAAAATAACATTGACTCTCCAGCAACCCAGAGTGCTATTAGGATCACAGTTCTCAAGCAAAGGTCTTGGCATCTTCTCAGTCCACTCGAAACACCGTCACGGATGTTTCTCCAGCCCCCGAGAACAGACATACATGTTTTGTAATATAAAACACGCTGCAGTTTTCAACATTGCAATCACGCACGCTATCAAGGACTGCGGAACAAAAACAAACAATCCCAAAGGGAACAAAATAACAGCTGTAAGATGAGTTGGAATCAAAATCAAAGGAGATGCGGAGAAGATAGCAACAGTACATCATCAACCACATGGTAACAATTTTGAAAATCTTTGTTAACAGCTTTGATTTGACACTTAGAAAGGCTTCTTCTTTAATTTTCGTTTCAAGACAAATGTTAGTGTTTCTAGTTCATTCTTTTTTCTTTTTCTTTTTTTTTTTTTTAAAGGCAGACAGCCATTTTGTTCAGACGGATATATTTTCTTCCCCACACGCTTGTGCAAATTGTTCAACTACAACATGTCTAAATCCAACCATCAACATATATAAATATAAATTTCTGTGTGTATGAGACATGTTCTCACAGTTGCGTCAAGGTCTTTGTCTTTAGTAACAAATAAAATACGATTATAGCATCTGTATGACAAAACTGAGGCAGCACTATGAATTACGGGACAGAGCATGATTCTTTTTTTTAAGTATTTAAGTAGACACTGTGATAAATGTCTCATGTTATAGGACAAAATGCGGTAGAATAAAAATCTGTGTGTGACTGGAAAGTAAATGCATTAGAAGTCGGGCCCTTTCGGGCCGTCCCACGCTTGCTCTTTCTCTCTCACCCTCCACAGACATGCCTCGGTGAGTTTAATGAGGATGAAAAATGTTCATATGAGAACATGAAGCAACACCTCATGCTCATTCACACTCGTGGCTGAACGCAGTTTCAAGCCAGGTAGATGTAAAAAGCCAAATGGTATGGAAAGTCAGCTGACCACATCCTATAAGCTGCTCCGCTATAAATTAAAGTCGTGTGCAAAAAAAAAAAGTGAAACGTATGCTATAGGCAGCTATGCACCATCATGCTCACCAAATATATATAATACCCTTCTATGAAGCCTGTATGGGGTTATATAGGGTGATTATATACACACTCTAAATAATGCTTGGTTAAAAACAACCCACGTTGGGTTAAATGTTTGCCCAACGTGCTGGGCAGCAACTTTTGTTTAAAAATTACAATATGACTGGTTTAAAATGAACCCAAAATAGGTTGGAAATTAAAAATCAGACACATAATTACTAGAGGCAACAATAATAATCAAAAGGTGAACATTTATTAATAAGCAATTTAATAAATGTTTATCATTTAAATATTATTCATTATACATATTAATAAATGTTCATGTATTAAACATTAATGTTAATTTCCAACATAATTTGGGTTCATTTTAAGCAAGCAATACAGTAATTTTTAAACAATAGTTAAGCTAAATAAAACTACCCAGGAGGTTGGGTCAAACATTTAACCCAACCGCTGGGTTAAAACAACCCATTTGTCCATTTTCAACCCGACTTGGGTTGTTTTTAACCCAGCATTTTTAGAGAGTAGAGGAAATTCAGGTATATAGTGCTATAATGCATTACATAAACTGAATTGGGCCACTTTATAACATTGGGATCAAAAAAGTGTTTATATAGTGCATAAGTATTCTTAATACATTCATAATGACTTATAACACAACTGATTATCAGTTTAATGTACTAAAGCAATAACAACTAGCTTTAATACACATACTTTTCTAATGGTTACACCTTTAAAATTAAAAGCATCAACACATGATAAATACCAAATTTTATGTGTTTTGTTTCATAGTCGTTAAAGGTGTAAACATGATTAAGCAAGTATTATAATGTATAAATCTGTGTTCATTTTTTTTCTCAAAAGATTACAGTGTTATAAGGCATTGTGAATGCATTCACATTCAAACTACTGTGATATATACAGGCTTCATATAAAGTGCTTCTGAATTGGTAATTAGCTATTGTGCAGAGAACGCTGGTGTAGATCTCTTTAATTCTTCAAAAACACACAGAGGAATCACTGAGACAGGGGAGCCTCCAAACATACGGAGCGATCCAAAGCCTGCAGGGAATTTCCATACTCTTCTGTGTGATTAGGTCTGTGTATAACCAGCAATCACACAAATACCAGAGCTCCAGAGAGACACTCACTCAACACACAATAACACCCTCTGCAAAAGCGCAGGGTCATTCTTTCTCTGATCTGCTCCCGGTTATCACAGCGTTCCTTCTTTTTGTTTTCTTAGTGAATTCTCCGGAGTGCTCTAAGCTGAGCGGAGGCAGGGAGAGCGGCGGTAAGAGGCCAGCTCCTGTACTGAGGCACATAAATCGCGAGAGGCTCTCTGTGATAGTGAGTGTGTGCGTGAAGGGTCTGTGTTTAGTCTAAGTGGGGAGATTCAGCCACGGTGCAGATAACTGAGACCCATATTTCAGAGACCCACGGGTGACGGCCAAAACTGTGTTTGTGTGTGAATGAGATAACAGACGGAAATAAAGCGACAGAGATGGAAAACAGGATGGGCGTCATCAATCAGCTGTTTGGCTTTAAAAGCCTAACAGAGCTTCTCGTCACATTTATGTCCTCATAAGGAAGTCCATCAGTGGTAATTAAGAGCATAAAACCATAAAATACTTTATGGAGATGCAACGTATGTGACTGCAATAAAGATCTACTGTGCCAAGGGTGAGAATGGCACACGAACAGACGTTTTCTTGGCATTGCCCAAGCAAGCATGGGAATATGATGTTAAAGTGGCCCCATATTCCCACATTCAGCTTCGGTTAATTATAAATGCGTGAAGTGGTGAATCTCACGAAACACATCAGGGACATAAAAATAGAAAATAATATATTGCTTGGAGAAAACAAATTGTTTCAAGCATATATTCACCAATTCTCATTACTGTAATGTGACAAAAAATATTTAAATTGTAAAATAATTACACCAATTTAGTATCTGTTTTACTGATTTTAATTTCTGCTAATTGGAATCAAATATTTAATATTCATTTGAAGGATTCATTCACTTCAGAATTCAAATTTTCTGATAATTTACTAACCCCATATCATCCAAGATGTTCATGTCTTTCTTTCTTCAGTCAAAAAGAAATGATGGTTTTTGAGTAAATATTCCAGGATTTTTCTCCATATAGTAGACTTCAACAGCTACCAACGGGTTGAAGGTCCAAATTGCAGTTTCAGTGCAGCTTCAAAGGGCCCTACACGATCCCAGAAGAGGAGTAAGGGCCTTATCTAGCGATTTGGCCAAAAAAAAAGTATATGCTTTTTACCCACAAATGCATGTCTTGCACTACCTCTTGGATGCGCCACACATTACGTAATCATGTTGGAAAGCTCAAGCATAACGTAGGTGGAAGTACCAACCCAGTGTTTACAAAGTGAACGTGCAAAGACTAAGTCAAACACCTTTTACAAAAAAAAGGGGGTAAAACAACAATGTCGGACCATTTTGAAGTTGAAAGCGGAGATGAGAGCGAGTTTTTCTGTACTTCCGCCTACGTCATGGGTGACCTTTCCAACGTTGTGGACATTAGTCCAAGACGAGCATTTGTGGGTTAAAAGTATAATATAAATATATTTTTTTTTTTTTGAAAATGACCAATCATTTCGCTAGATAAGACCCTTATTCCTCATCTGGAATCATGTAGAGCCATTTGAAGCTGCATTTAAACTACAATTTGGTCCTTCAACCCATTGGTAACTGTTAAAGTCCACTATATGGAGAAAAATCTTGAAATGTTTTTCTCATAATTTCTTTTTGACTGTAGAAAGAAAGACATGAACATCTTGGATGACAGGTGTGTAAATTATCAGGAAATTCGAATTCTGAAGTGAAGATTTTTTGGAGGATTTGTTTTTTCAAATTGTAATACCCTATTTTTTAAAATCAGAATCTCATGAGAAACACCTTTGAGAATGGTTAGAATTACTACAACAATAATAATAATAAACAAATGCCTTGATAATTTTAAGGGAAAATGTTATGTCATGAAAATAATGTTGCAATGAATTTTCCTAATGATTTTGGGGTAAAATGTGACCTAAATGTGTTTTCATGAGATTCACTCAACTACTCTTCTTTTATTCTAAATAATTTAGAGAGACAAACCAACAAACACAAATCTCTGGAGGACAAATGTGTACTAATTATAGGTGACTCACAGAATGACTCAGAGGTCAATCAAATCTGGGCAAACGTTTGGCCCAACATCACGTGGTTTTCTAGTGAGTATGGGCATGAGGAGAGGTGGCGTGGTGATATGGGAGCGTGTGGGAGAGAGATGATTATATTCGCTGTGATCTTGTGCTGTTTGTCTTGTCTGTCGAGCTTATCGTGCAGAGAGGAGTATGACTAACACGGCACAGCAGGTCAGAGCCATAAACTACACACAGGCATGAACGAGGGAGGGATGAGGAGATATAGAGAGAGAGAGGAGCAGAGGGCACGTTACGCCCAGTGTCATCCACAGGGGAAGTTGACTCTGGACTTTAAAGCAATGGCCGATCCGCACGATGAGGCAACCGCGTTTATCGCGAGTTGAACGAGGTTGTCTCTTATCACTCCTGTGGCCGGTCCAGAAACGGACACCCAATGCCAACGGATATAGACCCATATAACCATAAAGTGAAAAAGGATACACCTGCCGGCTGTGCTAACAGAGACGCCCGGCTCTGAGGATGATAGAGCATGAGAGAGGAGCATGATGGTACATGTGAGATGCTTGGGATCAAAGCTTGATGTTATCTCTGATGGGGTGATCACAAAGCAACCGCAAAAAACAAGTTGCATCTGTTTAAAAAAAAAGAGAGAGTGGAATAAAGAAGAGGTTATCTAAACAACTACTCTTATTTGATCCTATCCATCAAAAAAAGAACAACTCTTTGCTTTGGAAAAGTGAGCAAACTGAGAAACTACAGCCAGTCTCTTCATCCCAGTGTGAGACCACATAGTTTTCAGAGTACGGAATGAGTGATAGGTGCCTATTTTCCTATTCCAGTGATGTGTGGCAGCTGCTCTCTGATGATGAGGCATTTCTGCGTCCACAACATCTGCGTCGGCAATACACCCTCTGTTTTACCGCCCTCGGCATCAGAGAGCCGACCACGGGGAAAAAAATCAAAGAAAAACATAACCAAACCAAACCTGCCACATGCAAAGACAAATGTTAGCAGCAATAAACCTACAACTTCCAAGGCAAATAATTTTCTTCCTCTCACCTTTAACAGACACAAA
Organism: Chanodichthys erythropterus; assembly: GCF_024489055.1. Classification (NCBI taxonomy): domain Eukaryota; kingdom Metazoa; phylum Chordata; class Actinopteri; order Cypriniformes; family Xenocyprididae; genus Chanodichthys; species Chanodichthys erythropterus. Next base: position 5,726,241 of record NC_090228.1, read on the forward strand.
CCAGGGCTGTGGTTTCTTTAGCTGGTGACAGGTGCATACGGGATAACATTACCCATATTGTCTGTTTCATAACTTTTATGAACGAGACTTTGGGAGAAAATCGGCCAGTAACCAAGTCAATAGCGAATTCCCAGATGGTGGGGGCTGCGGTAATCTAAACCTGCTACTGACTACGATAGTAAAAGTATGTTCAAGTCCGCACGGACTGTCTGCTGGCACAACCGGAGCATTAACCAAGTTTTGAGTGAAACCAGATGGTTTCGAAAGTGCAGGAGTTTTGCCCTGCGCGAATGACCCATAATTTAACGTCAGTAACACAGCATCTACAAAAAAAAGGGGACTTGGAGAGAAGGAGGGGGGGTCTAAATTTCTTCAAAATGGTTTCAAAATCCTGCAGCTTTTAAGAGCTGTGGCAATAGTGTATATCAAGATAAGGAGACTATTTCCTGCCCCTCACAGAGAGAACTCCACCTCCTGCAGGACGGCTTTCAGAGACAGACAACTAAATAAGTGAACATGTCTTATAATACTGAGCTTCTCTGATGCTCGTTTCCCCCTTTCGGTTCCTTCTTACCCGTGTTTATGTTAGTGTAAACAGGATTCTGAAGGTGCGGAGAGGATGAATGTGGCGGTAGGGGATGGCAGAAGGAAAGCCCACCATTCCCACACCCCAAAGCCAATCCAAGCGTGCACTTGACTTGCGAGCTGTCAGTCTCTCCCGTATGTGTCTGTTCTTTGAATCGTGCATGTGGGTGAGGGTGAGAGAGTTTGTGTTCTGGCATCCTGTGAAATGAAGTGAAAAACAGCAGAAGAAAGGGAAGGAGATGCAGGAAGAGGGGAGGAGGCAGGACTGGGTTTTCGTGGTGCGGTGTGGTCCAGTCAGCAGGACTCCTCCAGAGCGTTGACCACCTGCTCCAGTATGTCCGGGCAGTGATCTGCGATCTGCTGCAGGACAGAGTTGGCGTATTCCTGGAGTTCGGCGCTCTCTCGTTCACACTGCTCCAGCTCAGATTCCAGCTGAGGAAACATAGAAAAAAAAGGGTTTATTAATATTACATTTCATATATCTATCATCCTTAATCATTCTGTTTTTTTGATTTTTCTAATTTGGCTGTGAAATGCACCCAAGCATGGAGTTAACCCTCTGGTGTTATTTGGTCATTTTAGATCAAAAAAAAAAAAAAAAAAAAAAAAAAAAAAAGTTTGAAAATTTAAAAAATTTACTTCATCGAAATGTTATGAAAATCTGGGACTTTTATGGCATTCGTTACACACATGTTGTTCAAGGTCAACACTCTAAAATGCCAAGAATGCAAAAAAGACACACAGACACACATATAAGAACTGGTGTGACTAACACAAAGAAAGTTTTTACAAATGCGTGATATAACTCTGATAAAGCATTCCTGTTCATTTTTGTTGAATTTTGATGTTATGTCTTTCTCAGGGCCTGTTTACACCTGGTCACTTCATGCGTTTTCTTTAATCGGATAGCTATCTGATTTATAAAAACGATGGCATTTACACTTGGCCTCATAAATGTGTCTCCGCAAAACGGATATAAACCCGATCTTCAATTCCCGTGCTATATGCAGATTTCATGGAGTTCATGTCACTGAAAGCAACTAATATGAGCTGCATTTTATTGATCATCAGCTAATTTAAAAATCAAAGACAGCAATAGGAGAGAGCGCCAACAGCACTGGTAAGATAATTTAGTCTCATTACTTTTAATGAAGATGATTGTGTTTTGAGTGCTTGCGACTTACTTTCATTTTGTTTTGTGGCAGTTTGCGTGTCGGCTTGCTGAATAGATACTGAGCTGCTCATCTGCGGTGATGCATGCTGCAGTAGCGCTGTCATATCTGGCTATAACATGTTATTTAGCCTATAACACGCTCTCACACGTTTATTTTTTTAGTATTTTTGGGAGGAGTACAATTTACATATGTGGTTTCAACAACCAGATGCATTTAGACCTGTTCAGTTTTGACTGGAATGCATCCCAGACCACCTCCTGAAGTGGTTTGAGTGATCGGATTTTGGGAAAAAAAAAAAAAAAAAAGGAAAAAAAATCATAATTATTGCATAAATATCAATTAGTACCATGGAATTCTCTCAAAATACAAAAGAAAAAAATATGATTGAACAAAAATGTATTACATTGATTTTACTTACCACAAACAACACAAGTGTGAACCCCAAATGAACAATACCAGAGGGTTAAAGCAAAAACCTAAAGCATCAAGGTGAACTTGGTAATGGTAGATTTTCAACTGACAAGAAATTCTAAAAGGTTGCACCAGATTATCATTCAATTTAACTGGAAACATACAATGTTTCAATTACTCAAAGTCTACTTTGGCGAATGTTAATTTTAGACTACAATTTCAACATTTCTAAAATAATCAACAAAATAAATACTATAATATTCCTCATTCTATGGTTTCACTTTCACATGTGTTACTGTGATTTTGCTGCTTTGCATCAAAAGCCACGAACCGTTGGCTGAACGTCTGATGCATCAGGCACACAAAAAATCATCTGATTGGTTGAATTCGACAGGATATCAGGGAGATGTGTGTGTCACATTCTTTAATAGTCTGCCAGGAAACAAAACCGTCATGAAGCCAAACCCCCTCATGGAAGAAGAAAGCCGTCGATGACAATAAGCGCTTATCAGGATCAACTAAACACTGGATTTTCAAAAGGACATGAAGTTCAGGGTGCCACTGTTGCAGTAAAATCGCACAGCGTTCTCGAATTGATAATTTATTAGATGCACGCTGGTCTATTATCATAGGGACATTACATTTACATTACATTACGCCCCTAAACATGACACAGAACAAAAAAAACTGTGATTGATTGCTTTACATGTCAGTCAAACGTCTTCTTGGGCAGTCCTCAGCCAATGAAAGCTGTGACGGAGTCAGTCTGAAGGTCTGGATACACGAGCAAGACTGACATATAGTGATGTGCCATGCAGCACAATGGTTCCACTCTCCTCTAGTGTTTAAAACTCTTAAGGTAACCAGCGCCCAGAGAATATATTAAATAGCCCATAGAGACGGGAGTCTAATGAATTAAACTGACAAAGAATGAGAAATGAGAAAGCTGTGGGGTGATGACGCAGACAGCAGACATGCGAGCTCATGAGGATCGAGAGCCCTCGCCTCTCCCCCACTTGCCCCTAGTAAGAGGGCCCTTCTCTGTCTCTCTCGTCTAGCCCTTTAAACACTACTGAAAACAAATCACCTCACCAAGCACTTCTTTTTAAACCGTTATATAAAATTCAACACTTGGAATTTGCCCGAAAGGTTTAATTTTCCGCTCATTAAAAGAAACTTAAACTAAAGAGAGGGATTTAACTTTTTACAGCACCTCTGTCTAATGATAATCACAGGTGTGGTTATCTTTAATACTCAAATCCTTTTTCCAAATGATTTCCGTAGAGGTTTGGCAATGGGAAGTGGAGAAATGAGAGGAGGGAAGGGGGATTCCTTAGTGCTGGCAGTGCCAAGCACGCCAGGAAATATGCCACGGCAGAAGCAGGTGCCTCTTAACTAACTAAAACACACACAAACTGCGGCACACAGGAAACAGATGCTAATGTGGCCAGTAGACTGTTTATTTTCTTTTAAATGATTTAAAAAGACAAAAATATACTTTCATCAAGAGGACTAATTATTCAAACAGTGTGAGACAAAGAGAATAGGAAAAGATTAATAAAGGGAGTTGAAGCATGTGTGTGGATTATCAATTACCATAATCACTATTTTTGTCTTGTTTTCCAGTACAAATATTTAAAGATCTTTAAAATAAGAACTTGAGAAGCAAAATTGCATAACATAATAAACTAGCATAGGATACTAAGATAATCATTGTTCGATAATCGAGAATGTAACTGTTGTTTATTTTTCTTGTCCCATTGGCAGGCCAAGAGAATCTGCAAACTTTTTTCTTTCATTTTCTGTGCTGATTTTAGGGAAAAATCTGCGGAAGTTTGTGCAATGGATTTAAACATGGTAATGTGTGTTGGAAGAGTACTAAACATTTCCTGGTAGCGGAAAACAATTATTAAACCAAAATATTTAAAGGGGGCCTAATATGCCCCCTTTCACAAGATGTAATTTAAGCCTCTGGTGTCCTCAGAATGTGTCGGTGAAGTTTCAGCTCAAAATACCCCACAGATCGTTTATTATAGTTTGACAAATTTGCCCCTATTTGGGTGTGAGCAAAAACATGCAGTTTTTGTGTGTGTCCCTTTAAATGCAAATGAGCCGCTGCTCCCGGCCCCCTTTCCAGAAGAGGGCGGAGCTTTAACAGCTCGCGCTTCGGCTGCTCAGCAACAACAAAGCTGGAGAATCTCACGCAGCCAAAATGAGGATTGTCAGTAACGGTGTTCAGCCTTACATTGTTCAAACTGGAGTCGACACTGATGGAGAGACTCAGGAAGAAGTTTTTAGAATTAATTAATTTTAGAATGAATGGTTAGTGGATAAATTTATATAGTTGCTGTGGAGTTGATTCAACTCATTGACTAGCATGTGGCGTCATGTTCATCTTTTGTGCAAAACCCATATGGACGCCCACTATACATAGCATACCTGTTGGCCAACTGGAGCCATGCACATCAGGCTAACATTTAAGATTGCTATCAAATGCTGTGAATGGTCTAATATTTTTTTCAAAAATATCGCTCTGACAGAAACGCTCCTTTTTTAGCAATCAAGCTTGCCAAGGTCAACTTGCAGCTAACAAGAATCTAAAGTGTTCTGTGCTCATCTGTGCAGCCAACGACAGAACAATTAGCATGCTTAGCTCAAATTTTTGCCATGGCGTTAGAACTGGCACACCGTTGTCGCTTGCAAAAACAAAATAGCGGCACCACAGGTGGAAATGTGCAGATTAAGGGGTGGTAATATTATAATAAGATCCACTTCCTATGTCAAAAGGGGAGCGAAATCTGAGCGGCTCATTTTTTCACATGCTTGCAGAGAAAGGCTTGCCAAAACAAAGTTACTGGGTTGTCCTTTTTCACAATTTCTGGTTTGGTAGATGCACCGGGGACCTGATTATAGCACTTAAACACGGGAAAAGTCAGTTTTTCATGATACGTCCCCTTTAATTAACAAACATACAAGGGGTGAGGTATGTGAATGAATGCAAAAATAAATTTAATTCAATATATGTTCTCTAAAATTACATCTTCATATATTATACAAGTTTAGTTTTCTTTTTTTTTTTTTTACTGGAAAAAAGAGAAAATACTGCTTAAGCTGTGTACCCACTTCTGTTTCTGACCGAGAGCCCATTGAACCCAAGACTGTCCCGGGTCCCCATCAGTGGCCTCTGTTTGGCCCTATCTGGACAATCAGTGTTTCGTGGTGCTGTACTGCTTTTAAATTGCTTTTCGGATTTGAACATGAGCCACTGAACCAAAGCCCATAGAAAGTGGAATATTTCACAAAAACCCACAAAAGTATTTTCTTTGGCTCTCCTGGCCTATGAACGCCAACTTTAACAAGGTTAATGATAAAGACATCTGTAACAATAACTGGAAGTAATATTCATACATCATAAAATATGTTTCCCTTTCATGTGTGTTTTTGTGTAGGTTTGGAACGTGCAACTATTTCATAATTAATGAATCAAAACATGCCACGGTGGGTCACCGGGGGCAGGCGGAGCGATCCGTCAGACGGGTGTTTTCACAACTGTAGGGCAAACACACTGGGAAGAGAAGTCCCGCCCCTTCACGAGCCACACAGCTAGTGCTAAATGCTATGCTAGGCGCTTTCAGGCTCCGAGAGGGTTTGAAAAGCAACGTGACGGATATGCCAGCAAAAGTCTTTCCATCTCAGGGCCTCTGAGCCAGGAGTGAGCGAGGGGGCTGGTCAAATCCTGGATTTCAGACCTGGCCAGGAATTAAGTAGGCATAATAATGCAAAACAGTGAGATTTATGTCAGAAAATACTACGCAAGAAGGAAAAGGGCAAGCTGAGAGGTCAGATTTTTCTAGAAAAGGAGACCAGACAAATACGTAGTTCAGAAACACACACGTATAATGACCAAAGTAGATGAAAAGTTAAAACAAATATCAGTATTGATACTGATAGATCAGGGATGCCGATGTTCAACATAATGTAGATATATGCACTACTAATGACTGCAAATGCTGCACATTTAATGCAGCGAATGATCAAATATTGATAGATTAATCAGTTTATCAATACTGTATAAGTTCATAAAAAGTGAGCAAATTCCTCAACAAACAGTATGTTTAACAATATCACATCATAATATAGCATTAAAATCTCCCGGGGTCGGGGTGGGGTTTAGGCAAGGGCTGCCCTGGCCCGATTTAACTTCTCATGATCTCGTCACCTGTGACGACACTCCTGGGATACTGGAGTCTGACACGTTGGCCAGGAGAAAAGTGAAGACGTGATGGAGACGAACGAGTGAGGGAGAGAGGAGGAGTGTATTGAGTCATGAGAGGAGGGTTAATGAGCCTCATCGGGGGCTGATGTATGGGTCTGCGTGAGGGCGCAGCTTGGCAGAGCGCCGCTGCTGTAAGCCCCATTAAGCGTAGACAGTGGAGAACTGGAGGAGAGGGAAGGACTGGCCAGGGGGTGGCTAACGCTGCCACACGTTCGTTCGGCCTGCTTGCAGCTGGGCTAGAAGAATTGAGCGGCCAAGCCGAGGTCAGTAGAGACAATGCTGCTTTTAGGGTGCTGGCAATCAACGTTAACAGTTACATCATTACATTACTTGCGCAGAAAGCTCAGTGGGAACACCTGTCATTCACAACATTTTACACATCCCATGCGTGGTCATTTATTAAATATTTTGGCAAATTTTGTGCTTTCAGCAACCAAGCAGTGCAGCACACTCAGCTCGGATTATTAAAATTCATTTTACAGTTTTTTTTTTTTTTTTTTTAAGTCTGTAGATTTTCTCTAGTATGATTGTATGATAAATCAAAATTACAATTGAAATCATTATATGGCATAACATGATTATCAAATCAAAAAGGTTGCAAGTTAATTAAATAAATACATGCACAGCATGTCTCAAAGGTGAAGTACGGCACTGTTTTTTTTTTTCCAATAATGATAGTAGTTCACTTTACAGTAAGGTTCATTAGTTAACTACATTAATTAACATGAACTAATAATGACCCTCATGTTCTACAGAATTTATTCATCTTGTTAATTTCAGCATTTACTAATACATTATTAAAATCAAATGTTGTATTTGTTAACCTTAATTAATGCACTGTGAACTAACAAACAACAAAGAACAGCTGTATTTTTAATTAACTAACATTAACAAAGATGAACAAATACAGTAACAAATGTATCATCTAGTCTTAAAAATCATGCATTTTATGGAAAATAATATATGATTCATGTTTGTGTAACTTTGTCTTAATCTCTTCCGGAGTTCACTAGGCTTTGGTTATTTTTTTCTGAATAGTATTTTATGCTGTTTACAAGTGTTTATTCCTCATAGTTTGCGTGCAGCTACTTTGCCCATGTATAGACATTGTGCTGCTTGAAACAGCAGTATATAATAATTTATTACAATGGACGCAATTTATTTCTGTTGTCACGCAGAGCTAAACATGCTGTGACTATCTTGCAGAGAAGGGATTCTATTTTATTGCTTATAAAGTTCATAAATGAAATTAATAAAGAAACGTTGTTTATATGGTATAAATTAACCCTTTAATGGTCACCCCCACTTTTTTTTTTAGACAAGAAAATGCACTATCCAAACTTAAATGGTAGTAATTCAAGAATACTTTGGAGTATAGACATAAGGCTGGTCTTGTTTTAAAGACGAAATTTGTCAGATTATTGTAGATGTGAAATAACTTATGTAAGTGAAACAGTTATAGAAGTTTAAGTATATGAAAATGTAAAAATATAATATTTTATATTTTATATAAAATATATATTTTACAAAATAAGTTTTACTCTAAAGCTTTAAAACCAATCTTTAATGATTTTTCAAGAGTAACCCCTGACCCGACGCATGACGCAATGACAAACACGGAGCACAGAGGACAGAGCAAAACAAAACAAATCACTGGTCACAAAACAGAAGTCTAAATTTTTTAAAGAGAAATATTAGAGGATTTTGATATAAGAGAAGAGTAGCTTGAGTTTGTTGCCCAGCCCTATTTGTATGAACCGCAAGAGGCGTCCTACATCCTACATCGCTTCAGAAGTTACTCTTGTGGCGCTTTGTGTTGATTGTGTCATAGGCCATCTGCCGGAAGCTAGTTATTTTAGTTTATAAAGTTTTAAATATGGATATTTTTCTTACAAAAATGCATCACCTGGCTTCAGAAAGCCTTTATTAACCCCCGGAGCCGTATGGATTACTTTTAGGATGGATGGATGGATGCACTTTTTTGGACTTTTGGAGCATTATAAACCAATATAAAGCTTGGAAGAGTGAGGATATATAATTCCAGTTGTTTTCTTCTGAAAGAAGATAGTCATATACACCTAGGATGGCTTAAGGGTGAGTTAATCATATAATTTTCATTTTTGGGTGAACTATCCCTTTAACAATCTGAACTGATTTTAAAACATGGAATCATACATTTGCTGAATTTGTAAATGGTTACAGAGAAAAACTGAGCATCATACATTAAAGTTTCACATCGTCTGTAACACAACAAACTTGCGCCTTGATACTAGGAGATGCACGAGAAATGAAAACAATATTTATTCTAAATTCAGCTCCAACTGGATTGAATCACAGTCTGAAGCTAAAATCTGAGTCTGTGCAAATCATACACTATTTTCGATTTTCCACGCTCAAGTGTATGATATTCAATTAATACTTGAACAAACTTTAGGTGCAACACAGACACACAAAGATGAACAGAAGCTCTGCTGTGTGGCAAAAGAATACATGGACTGTCAGTTCTATTTTATGACTGTGTGCTTAGCAGAAATTGTCCAAAAACAGAGCTATAAAGATAACAGATAAAGTACTGCATAAAAGAAAAAAATCTCATTATCTGTCCCCAAGCCAGCCTTGACCTGAAAACGTAAGAGAAAAATGAGAAGATGAGAGATGGAAAAGAGGGAACAGGCGAGAGAAGAGCGCATTATTATGCGTTATCGTTGCAGATTTTTATCAGGTGTTATTGTGTGCGCACGGTCAGCCTCCACTGCCTGTCTTGATAAATAACAGCTACATTAATGAGAGAAGAACAAACACAGCAGCGGACCATCACAGTCAGACAATGACAGTAGAGTCTGGACTGTGCTGACGGCACTGACGATGACTCAGAAAGGATGTGTTTCAACAAATGCTGTGCTGCACATTTACGCCTGGAGTGGCACATGGAGATCAAACGGCTGAACTCAAACCCTTCAAGCAAATCCGCTCTCCACATCACCCTGGATGACACAGCCTCATCTCTGCAACATGTACTCCTCCAGATCCTCCTATTTTCTGGGAATGTTAACTAGTCAGGTCTCAACGCTGAGGCAAAGATGGCAATCAGAAGGCTCCCAGGCCTTGGCTAATGCTGGAAACAAGCTCCAATCAAAGAGAAAGAGAGAGTGTGAAGTAAAGGGGGATCTGGGGTTGGGGGAATTGACCTTGAATTGGCCTTCTGCTAAAGCAATCAAGACTTTCTTCAATAAATCTGCATAAAGAAAAAATGCCATTAGCCTTTCCCCCTAAATGTGACACTGCTACAGTATTTTGAGAGAAAACAATGACTCCTTTAGCAGGAAACAGTGTTCTTTTATCACGGGACCGTATTAAAAGGTCCTCATAATTTTTGAGAAGGAGGGGGGCAGCAATCCACTCGTCATTTTTAAGAAAATCCCTCCCAAAAACCTTTGGGCCACCTTTCTCTTCTAATAAAGTAAGATGAAGTCACTCAAAGCTGTTTTCTTGAAGGTTCTTCTCTCCAGGCCAAGCTTCAAATGTTCCCCTCTGGTGTTGGTTCTAGTGTGCTGTTACCTCTGCCATCCCAACTCCTGGATGGAGGCTGTTATTCTCTTCCACACCACTTATTTTCCAACAACAGGCAGGAATGAGCTAGCTGAACTGTAGTCTCGACCTCAGATGGCATGCCGCCCATTAACAATGCATACTGCACGTATTGCTCTAATCTGATTGGCTTTACACAATTTCAAGAGTGCATTAGTCCACCTGGAAACAAACTCAAGATGTGGATGAACTAAAAACTGTATTTGCCAAAGGTAAACATGCTAATAGCACCAAACAACTGAAAGACACTGAAGAAACTTTTAGTTCACACTTATAGTTTGGCCCTCTTGATTCAGACCAAAAAAAGAAAATGATACATTTAGTCCTGGTTCGCTTAGAGTTCACATTGTCATTTTTAAGAACAAACCGAAAGATAGACCCCCCCCCCAAAAAAGCAACAAAACTTACCGAAAATCCAAAACAATGCTGTGTGCTGTTTTAAACGCGTGTGCTGTATGTGCGTACATATGATGGTATTTTTACCAGCTGAAAACAGCTGATAAAATGTGTAAAGGAGTTAAAACAGCATCGGGAATCCTGTTGCACAAAAACAAAGATCTGCTGCAATTTCTGACGCCTGCACTAAACTGTAATAGCTCTTATGACGATAAAGAAACTGTCCTTCTTAGGGTCGCATCTTGTGACATCATGTCCTGTTTTTGGTTCGTTTATATGTTTGGTCCATGCTGCATTCATATTTCAGTCGAACGGCACAAGAGTTCATTTGGAAGAGGACCAAGACCCACCTTCTCAGGGGTCTCTGTCTTCTTGTTTAATGTGCACCAGGGTTCAGATGGCAGCGTTCACACTTATTCAAATTAACCGAAAAAACGGTGCAATCGCATCTGTTTCAATCAAACTAAATCTTTCAAGTGTGAGCACACCCTTCCCCCAGTGTTTTCTGTACAGCAGATTGCTTCTGTGCAATTATTTGAGTTTTATCTATCATTCTTTTGTGTTATCAACTTCAGATAAAGCTGACACTGGATGACATGTAAAAAAACTTGCTTTATCGGTCAAACAGTCTCTACCTGTCTAACTGGATGGGTCTTTGTCAGCAAGCAAAAAAGCATAAAACCGTCCACCTTTGTCCCCCTTCCCACTGCAGAATGCAGATCTCTGAATGCAAACTCTTAATGGAGAGTTTTAAGAAGAGGATTTACGCTCCATCCTGACTGCTATGGTTGGGTGGCTACGCTACAAGATCTTATCTTTGAAATCTGCTTCATCTTTGTTAGACTAAACCCTTCACTATTCTCTATGCTCTCTTAACTCTAGTCTTATCCTTCCCTTGGCTCGTCCTGTTTCTTAGCAGACACACAAATATATCTCTAAAAATGGTCTCTTTGGATCGTGTTCAGCTCATGACGAGCTCTTTCCCCACTTCCTCCTCGTTAGAGCAGGGAGCCTCTGCGGCTTTTTAAGAGCTACTTAAACTGGGATCTCTTTCGCCCTTTCTGTGTTTGTCTTTCTGTTGCTTATCCTCTTACTGTACTTACAGAATCCGAGAGGCTTAATACACCATTTTATCTATCATTTCTCCCTCATTTTCACCCCCAATTTCTCCAACTCGACTAGCCCCAGTGCTGTTATGCATAGGGTTTGATTTAAGCCAATCAGAATGTAGAGGGCGTGGCTGTTTATAAAAAGCGACTGTATAGCGACCGCATCTGATTAGAACTGCCCTCCGCCTCATCTGCGGCCGGATCTGTGCACCCCATCAGTCAAGTGTAATTGAGTTTCAGGGGGGGAATGCGGACACACGAGTCGCACCCCTGCCCGCAACACTGAATGAGGCTGAAGGACTTCAGCGGAGGGGGGCACATATTGCGAAGTATGTGGTCAAGTCAGGGACGCAATCACGATCAAAACCCAGTTTGAAATAACTTCAGTGTTAACACCCACCACAAGTTGATGAAAGCCCCAGTTTTGATTTTTGCGCTGCTTAGATAATTTTCGTTTTTGTTTTTTTTCCCCTCCAATGACTCAGCCCAAACTGCCGCAGGGCCTTCAGGATGCATAGGGATAAATTACAACCACATTCCTCCACAGGCTCCGAAACTTTCCTAGCTGCTCCTAACGATCATGGCTAGACTGTTGTGAATCCTCGTTTGCTAACACACAGGAGACCGAGCTATGTGAAATTTCACCGCTGTAGGAGACAAAAAACAACAACGTCAATGTGCCAATCGTTTTTCTATGGCAACGGATCTTAATGGAACAGGCCCCACCCTAAACAAACCATCTCAATGGTTAGCATGGAAGCACTCAGCCTTTAAAAGAGCCCAATAGGGTATTAAATATTTGTGGAAAATAACCCACTTTCAAACACAAAGTTTCATTAAACCCTTCTCGATTCTTAACGGCTTTTGTTAATCTGATAGGCCCTGAATGAGCTGTAAGACTCGTAATATGGCTGCCTACTGGCGAGCAAAAAGTCAGATACATCAGGGTATCTTTTTCCAAGCCAAAGTTCATTTGAAACAGATGCCACGACTATGTATGGTGTGGGTTTTGTCGCATGTGAACACGCAAATAAAGCCATCAGAAAAGCAGCGCCACAGACTGACAGCTCCCCTCTTGGCAGGATGATTCATCAGCTGGCCGATAGAGTGACAAACCCCAAAAATATTTCGTGTTTAGACTGAAGCCCCGGTTTTCATTACTTTCAAAGGACTGCAGAACAAATAAACATATACAAACATATAAATGAAAAATCTGAACATAGCTACAACTGAAATGTTCGGTTCTATGGCACATCAGCTGGTGTAGTTTATGCTGTTGTGGCTCTGTCGCTGTAACCCAAGCCAGCAACGAGCTCGGGAACGCAAAAACCCGATTCGTCAGGGCGCGAAAATCACAATAAACCTGCTGAAGCATTTCGCTGTTTGCCTTGGCGGCTTCCAGCTGAGAAGGCTCAATCGCGCTTATGGTTTCATCATTTGGGGGTATTTATTTCATATATTATTCTTCCTCTCGCCCGAGTCGAATGTGTTGCGAGACGTACCCTCGTTCCAGCCCTGGAGTCTGAGGTGCTTTCATACATATTCGCTGGGTGGGAAAATAAAGGAGACGCTAGCTCTGGAACAGACAAACGCGGGGCACAGAGGGCTCATCTCACATTGCTTTGAAGACGGGGCTGCGCTTTCCCTCGCTCTGGATGTTTAGGGGTCGGTTGAGAAGTTTTGTTGGTTTAGTCGGTCAGCACCCCCTCAGGATTAGCACTCGTTGAAACGATGTATTACAAAAACAGTGTATGAGAGTGGGATTTAGAAAACGCAAGACAAAAGAAACCAAAGCAACAGGACGTGCTCAAGACTTCAGTTCAGATTAGAGTCTAAACAGCAGATAGAGTCTAAAAGCGCACAATTAGCCATCATTATGTTGTAGGTGGTTGTCAGGGCGTTGCTATGGGGCTGTTCAAGTATTCAGAGTGATTTTTAGTACCTTTCTATGTGATCTCTAGACACGACCCTTCAAATGTAAGTCTATGGGATTTTTTTGTGACTATCATTCTCCAGGTAAAAACTGTAATGGAAAAGCCACACAAATTGATGTCTCATACAAGTCCGTATTACAAACCGTGTGGGATTGGTTATAAATCAAAGATTAAGTATGAACAATACTACTAGTGATAAGCTGCCTTAGCAATCGACAGATCAAAAAAATCAATAAGTGGTCAGTCTATGACGCCTCTGTGTCTCACCTCCAGTCTCTGTAATGTGTTTGCTTTAAGGAGTGTTCATTCATACAACTGCCGTTCAGACATTTCAATTACGTTACACTGTCTGCACCCACACACCTCTGACTTATAGATGACTACTGCCATTACTGATACACAGCTTTACTTGAACAATGATGTGAGTAAACGAAAAAGAGACAGAGATTCTCGTAATATAAAGGCCCGCTTACAGCAGACATATGCGCCGGCTCCATGTGTTTTCATTAATCGTGGCTGTGCGGGTTGTGGGCTTGTTCCACTATGTTTACCCCCATTTCCTGCCCGTTTAAATTACACTGCATTTATGCAGCCCTGGATTCATGGCCCTGTCAGCCTGCAGCCCGCCCCACTGGGCACAGACGCACTTCAGTCGCCAGGGGGCTGATCCAGGACCTGTTTTTAACCAACAGTCCTTCCCGAAGAGCCCACCAGTGGCGGTCCATCAGAGGAGGTATGGGAGGCGGAGTCTCCTCAAATATGTATTCAAATGAATGTAGGAACTAAAGTGACATAAAATAAGAAAGGATGCACTGATATTTAAATTCTGGTCGATAACAATAAGTAATTATTTTCAATAAATGGCCTATATTAAAGTCATCATGTTTTTCTGCACTTCAGCTTCTCGTCAGATTTTCTGTCCAATCAAATGCTCTCTAGAATCTAAAGCATCCCGCCCCCAACATTATAAATAGACGCTGAAGCCGCATGGCTAAAATCGGTCACTTGTTCACACAATTACTATTTTCTACAAGGTGAATGGCACGTTTCACTATATAGGGGATAAGGAACGATTCAGACAGTGAAAATATGCTTTCCATTGGTTAAAGAGCGGACCATATCCACAGAGCAGATCATATACGTGAGTCGGCGTAGACCACAAAATGTATTGGATCCATTTTAATTCTGCACAGAATGCTATATTTTAAAGCGATATGAAGGAGATTATTAGGAGGAACGGTTAGAAATTAGGAGGAAACTCAGGCTTTACCAAGCTCAACAGCTTTGGCCGAACTGTGATATAAACAAAACGCTATTGGATATTTAAAAAAAAGAGCTGTCTGATATGTTCCACCCTGTCTTCCTGTTTCAGTGGAAATTACGTCAACACGTTGAATAATGCTGTGTGTTTCAAGGCACATCAGTGGGTTAATAAATTAAAAAAAAGTTAATAAATTAAACAAATTATTAAAAACTCAAAATTAAATGTAAATTCCCCAAGTGAATTTAGGTGTAACATTATTGTGTACAGTATGAAAAATTTCAAAATTTGCTAAAGATTGCATTTAACAGTGTTATTAAATTATTAGAGTATATAAAGATTAACTGAGCATTTTATAAAGTGAGTATTATACTGTATGTCCACAAATGTAATCAAACAATTAAATATCCAATACCGATAAATATAAATGGCACATCAATAAGTTAAAAAAAATATCTCTTATATTGGCTGATAACTGTTATGGTACCATAATGCACCATAATCAGTAAACTGACCACTCAGAATGGGACACAGTAATGTTTCCAAATGCGACCAAAAAAGGCAAAACAGAAGAAATTAAATGGTCTTTCCTCTGTATCAGAGGCAACCTTTCCAGCCAATTAGTTTTCTGTTTCACCTTCATATGCAACAGGTGAAGAAAGATTATCAAACTTAGCCAAAATACTGAGTGAGTCCAAATTATTGAAGGATCTCATAAAAAAGAATGATTAAATGACGGGCCATATAAAAATTTGCTATAATAAAAGAGCAGAGGATGGAACATTAGTCATAGTCTAGAAAGACAAAATGATTATCAGAACCTACCACAATCTATTACTGGTTTGATTTAAATATCAGCCTCCCTGGAAAACTCCCTCACGTACCGCCACTGGAGCCCACACAGAGATCTGATGCCAGCTCTGACAGGTGTGAGCCTGTGAATCATCACAAAATCTGCATGAATCCTCATTGAACTCTTGATCTATTTGAAGGGAAACGTCTGAAAACAGATGGCTAAAATAAACATCTATCGGAGTGCCAATCGGAAAGGAAACGAGAGGAGAAGTGAGCGAAAGACAGATGAAGGTGCGCAGAGAACAAGAGAGGAGGAAAAAGAATGGAGGACTCAAGGCCTAACAGATTATTTCTGTTCCAGCCCTGAGGTCATTAATAATCAATCTTCTCTAGTTCATGTTTTATTCAGAGTGACCCGTAAAATGCAAGACTCTCCCCTATTTATACAGCTGGATTTGTGCTGCCAGATCACAGCCAGATGACTTTGGCCAAGGGCGGTCGAGCACTCCGCTTCTCTCCTCCAAGACTGTAAACTTTACATACTGATCTAAGATCAGCAGTCTCTAAAGTAAACAGAAGACTTAAACGTTATGAGAGAGGAGGTGAAACTGGCCACAGAACATAACTGACAGTAACTTTCATCAAACAATGACTGCTCATCACAGACACAGCTGCAGTGCAGGAGTGGGGCGTCTCACAGCTGCGGACAGTGTCACAGATGATTGCATTTCTCAAGGAATTGTTCATAATTAGGTATTGAAACCAGCAAAAAAGTACCATTATACTACCACCACGGTGTGTAGCTTCATTTATGCTTATGATATCTGTACCACAGTTCCACCACAGTACATTTTGTAAGGGCATATTTATTACTCACGACCCAATAACCCTTCAGCTAAACTCTAAAGGCCCAATTAGATGTACAATGCACAATAATTTTGTTTTTGTTCCTGAAAACGCCAATTCTTCATCTAAATGGGGTGCGTTTTTGGTGAGTCTATTGTCTTTGTTGGCTCTGTGGGTTGTATGACTGAGTAGTTCTTTCAGCACCGGCTTAATCACCTTCCTGCATTCCAGCCATTTAAACAGAGATGCAGTAACATCCTGTGAACAGCTCAAACCAAATAAAACAACATTACGCCATAAACAGAGAAAAAAAAAAAACAGGCATGGAGGACGAGTAATAAAAGAAGCATTGACCACAACAAAGGACAAGCTGGCAGCAAGGCCTAATAGGGCGGTCTGGCGGAGTGCAAGTAATATACGCGTGTGAGTGTTCATTATGATCCTCCAGTGTGTTTGCATTGTCTGCATCCTGATTAGTCTATTCTGATGTCTAGCGGGCTTATGTATAACTTGGTTGTGCAATCTTCGATTTTCCTGACTGAGTAACTTCGCCAGTCGCCATTAAAAGTGAATGACACTAGAGTGTTTTTAAAGTGTTTTTGTCCACCCAAAACTGCAATGGACCCCATTGACTTTGATTGTATGGTGAAAAAAATAAAAAATAAATAAACATTCTTCTTGTGTTCCACAAAGGTTTGGAAACAACATTAGGGTGAGTAAATGAGGATTTTTTTTTTGAGTGAGCTATCCCTTTAAAAGAAAAGAAACAAAAAGGAAACTCTTTATATGCTATAAACTGCAAGAGAGACAAAGGAAATCAGGGTAGAAACCCCAAAGTCCTACATTAGCCAGCTCTGTGCCAGCTTAGAGTGCCAGGCCAGTAAAAAGGAAGCCCATAAAAACTGTTAATTAAAAGATCAATGTTTAGCTTCAAAGAAAGGGCAAGGGCTCAAACAGTGTGCGGCCCCTCGTAAATACTAAGGCACATTTTGAATGCAAGAAGCTTGTCATTAGTAGAGGACCGGGCATAGCGGACACCAACCTCAATCCTCTACGGGTTCGATGGCGACTGTGCCACAAAGGGCCAATTCAATTAGTTACTAATAACTTGGTTTATAAGAATGATGATTAGCAAAGAGTACCCTCCAAAATCGAGCCACTTAAGGGTCTATAGAGAGGCATACGTGCCATCAAAAGACACCACAAGTAAATTCATGTGGACGTTACTAACAATAATGGACTGAACAGAACACGCTAAATAAGCCAATAATGAGCCCAGACTTTTCTCGTCAATTTGAGCCTGTCATGGCCAAACGGGCCCGTTCTGGAATCTTCCGTGCTGAAGGGATCTAAATGGGCGAACTGTAGCGCGGAGAGAACGCAAATGTAATGTGCTACACTCCCAATGCAAAGAAAAGAAGAGAGGTCAAAGAAAACATCAATCAAACAGGCTTGTGAATGCCGGCATCTCTTCCAATCCACCATCTGCAAGTGATTCCACCATCAGAGAAAGACCAAAAGTGTCTTCAAGCGGATTGTGTCTTACATGTAGGACATGTAACTGAAGAATGAGCAGGATCCCGTACATGTGGATACCATATGAATGTGAAACGCTAAATATTTCTGAGCAGTTGGATTTGGAGAGGAAAAATCCTGATATATGTGTAAACGTTTGAGAGGTAAAGCCTAAACGGTGAAGCCTGAAATATTCATTATCTTTGCCTTAATGTGTCCGACATGAAATCGTCATGTTGGCCAAGCCAAAACAAGGCTGCCAAGTGTTGCAACCCTGGCACAAACATGAACGCTCTTGAACAATCCTACACGATTCCTTTGCGTCACCAAAGAGGACACATTTGTCTGAGAACCCATTTGAGTCAGAAACCTGGCGCAGAGGTCCAGGAGTTCTTATCACCCCCTCATGACAGCGGTGCTTTCTAAACACTGTCATTGATAGTTTGGACAACATAAACACAGGATCGTTGACCTTAGAGAAGGTCCAGGAGGAATAACAGCTTGGCGAGACAAGCGAAAACAGAGTTCAGCTAACAGAGGTTCTGTCTGCTGCTTTAGACACCACTTTTCAGGATAGCCAGCAGTAAAGGCCTTGAGACCGCTATTGAGGTGAACGGGAATGCTAACGGGTATCTTATCAAGGTATTACAGGGCCAAGGATGTCTAGCATTATTCTGGAAATTCTGGGCACTTTTAAGCACATTACGGGCAAGAAATCAATTCGAAATCCACAAAACAGACCTGTTGTTTACATAGCGCAGTAGCCTCGACTGACCAGTGGCAACACTCAGTTTGAAAAGGCCGTGTAACCTCTCAGTCCGTCCGTACAGTCTGATGAAAGCTGTCTCTCTCAAAGGAAAATAAATGTACAGACGCCTACTTCATATTAAACAAGTTGTGGGGGGAGTCCCTTGGAAAGTGCCAATTTTTGGAACAAAGTTTACTTGCAGCAAACTAAAAATCTTAAACATTATTTGTTCGCGGGCCAAAGGCTTGTCATCAGGCAGCCCACATAAAAAAATGCATTTCAATAATGTTGGAGCGAGCCAAAAACCTGCCAAGCAGATAGTTCCCCATGCAGTGAAACACATGAGCATTGTATGAGCCTTGGCACCATCACAGCAGATCACTCTCCTCTCCTCTTGAGGAATGGGGCCGATTTAAAGTGAGTATAATGTATATGTAGACTTCCAGACAATTTATTTTTCTGATGTTACAAAAAGCATCGGGATGGATGCAGAAATGGGACGCACCGACGCAGGGACTAAACCCAGTGTCCGTTTGCAGACAATTTACTGTTAAGGTAGGTATGGCAACGGGTTCAAAGTGAAGTAGAGAAAATGGATCCACGCATACATTTATTACAGAGAGGGGATCGTTCATCATGAAGAGACTAAATCCAGCCACTACCTCCTCAAACGCTTCTCTCTTTAGCCTTCCAAATGCTGACACTCCTTTTCTTTATCGCGCCATTCCAGTTGCTCTTCTTCTTCTTCTTCTTTTTTTTTTTTTACATCTTTCTCACCCCCCCTTTCATCCACTCTTGGCTCTCCCCCGTCTTTTAAGTGAGCCTTGGGTAGCTTTTTGGTTTTCTTTTGTTAAAGTAACAGTAAATGAAGCTAATAAAACACAATATATTGGACTATTTATTTTCTGTAGGAACACATTCCACTCTATAAAGAGGACTAATGGCATTTACACAGAGCCGGACTGATTCTCAAAGCCAATAGGAGATTTATAGACAGTGAACGTTAGCGTCAGCTAAGGGCCGTGTGGGCCAGGCCAGATGGCTCCAATAATCAATGGGTGACAAATCCAAGTACCCGAGAAACCTTACAGTACCTTGAGTGCACATACTCATATAAATACACAAACTTTATGTGCTACGCGGAGTCATGAAAAAAAAAGTTAAGATGTATAAAAGGTTACATCTTTATTTGTTATGGTAACACTATACAATAAGGTTCAATTTGGTACATTAGTCAATGAACTAACAATGAACAATAATAAAAAAGTATATAAATCTAGATTAAAGGCACAATATGTACATTTTTGCCACTAGAGGTCGCTTATTCAAAACAAAGGCGCAGCTTGATGATGCCTTGATTTCAGAGAATCATGGGATGTGTTGTGTTCACGTCTACAGCTGGTGGAAAAGAATCGGGATGGGACTCGGGCAGAAATCATGTTCATGGATGAGATTATTAACGTTACTGTAGTATGAAGCAGAGCAGGGACAAGTGCTGTGGGAGCAGAAACAAGGCTGTTGGAGTGTTTGCTATTGAGAGACAAGTATAATATTGATCTAGTAAGTTAGATCGATATTAATCACGGTAAAACATGGTACTCAAGGTAAATCAAGAAAACAAGATGTAAACAATAAGACTTACTATGTTAAGCTATATAACATGATTAGTCTGTCGATGAATGTATCCAAACAGTTGCTCACCTGTCTAATAAAACACAGCATCTTTGGTGTTTTCATGGTTTCTACATAATAAAACCGGAAACCGAAGGTAGCGCGGGTATGATGTCATTGATAGGCGACTATAGACTGTAAATAAAGATGGGACGATGCGACGCCGCTTCCTTACATGGTAATGAACTGAAGCCAAAATGGGCCGACGAATGGGCACTGACACGTTACGCAATACGTCCAAAAAAAAAAAAAAGTTTGGAACCTGGGCATGCGCAGAAGGAATCGGCAGTGGAGCCCGGAGGTGGAGTCGCGGTATCAAACTTCTGCCCAGACGACTGCGTCATCATTCATGTATTTTAAATAGACTATAAAAATTATACACAATTTAAAATTCTACCTATAAAATAACAGGCTATTCTGTTTCTAGAGCAATAATATTTTTGAAACAGCAAATTCAGTAGATAAACTCAATTCGCTTGTTAAGTCATGACGTAAAGAACGCCGTTTCCGGGTCCAAGCCTCGACTCGTTTCACTTGAGAATGCCATCGACGGCCGTTTATGAGCGCTATTTATTCATATTAAACATCAATCATTTAAAAAAGTTAAACATTTTAAATACTTACAGTCTACACAACAGTATCCGTGCTCACAGTGTCACAGATATTAATATTTTTTTATAAAAGATGAATCATTGTCTGGCCATCTGGAATTTTGGTATGGAGATAAAGGTTATAATTATATATTTTTTTTGCAGTATTACACCACATCGTGTATGTATATTAGCACCATTTGTTGTTTTCTTGTGGTATGAGATAGAGCGTTAGGACCCGGAAGCGCTGCCGCGTGACGTCAGACTTAACAACCGGATATAATATGCCACTAGAAACAACTCTAAATCGTCAGAAACGGTCCTGCCATTTTAAATCAAGTTCAACTAACGTTACAGGAGATCGATTGCTGTAATTAGAGTAGGCTATCATTAGTTTTGTCCTGCTATAATTTTATACCCATAAAAATAATAAGTAACTGCCAGATAACGATCACCTGCTTTTTCCCGACATGGTTAACATTAGGTGTGTTATCTTAACTAATAACATTTATTAATTGGCTTATGAAGCCCACATTTAATGTTACAGAAAAAAGTTCAGTGATCTGTCAGATCCTGTAGACCGGTTAGGACAGTTTACTGCTGAACAAATCATTTTGTTGGTGTTAAATAACAAAGAAATCGAAAATTAATAGTTAGTTATACATCTTCAATCTCCCCTCGAAGTTCCGACAGTCCTCAGACAAGCTGTCAATCAACTGTGAATCACGACGACACAGCACGTTTTTATAGCATCAAATTGCTAGCTAAAATCTAAATTATCACAAAAACAAACAACTGAATATATATCAGCGTGATAACAACTACCTTAAGTTACCAAAACCATCTTTCAGAAAGTTTTATTTGAAGCAGAATTTATGTTTTCACTGAAGTCTCATTCGACTGCATTGAGAGGGCGGGGTTTATGACCTGTACTGCATCCAGCCACCAGGGGGCGATCAAAGAGCCCGCAGATTCACTTTTCAGGACGTATGAGACACACCCGTAGGCGACGCATGGTTAAAATGTCCTGGTTAAAACTGCTTATTTCTCTGGATTTAAACATTATTGGAAACATTTGGGTTAATGTAAGTACACGAGTCAACAAAACATAACACTGTTCTAGTGGTTTTTGGATATTTGAATCCAAAAATCTTACATATTGTGCCTTTAACTCATGTTAATGCATTAAACTTTATTGCAAAGTGTAAACCTTTTCATAATGAGAAAAACACATCTGTGAATAGAGAAACACTAGATTGGTCACCATAATTAATAGATACATACAATAAAAAGTGATATAAATTTAAAAGAAAAGAGTATACCCATGTTGATGTCACCCAGTCTTACCTGTTCAGGGCTCATCTTCTGAAGCTCCTCCTCCCAGGCGTCCTGTTGGCTGCGGTGGTATGCGGAAGGCGGGGCCAGGTCCTGCAGGATGTGGGGGTCTCTCTCGTGGCAGAGGGCCGTGAGGTGGCCGATGTACAGTTTCAGCTTACTGCGGTTCTGATTGAGGTCTATGAGTGGGGGGATAATCTGTCCAAAAACAGGAATGAGGAAATGGGTTAGAGATAAAGAGCCATTTCGATCTCAGTTTTCCTCTAGCGTTCAAGAATTAGATATTTGGATACGAGCCAGTGAGATAAAAAGGCGGGTATGCAGACGCATGCTAAAATGACACGCAAACAACACATTTAGCAAGCCAGAACACAGAGTTCAGATTTTTGCTTTGTCACATATGATTGTATTCAAAAGGAAAGATGGGGAAATAAAAAGAGCAATATTCAGTGAAAGGTTGCGGATGATTATGGATGACAGACCACAGCTGAAACACATGAATCACAGTGAGAACAGTGGTATAATAAAAATGTGTCAGGAGAAACATTCCCATTCCAGGAACACAGACAAACAATCTCAGTTACCTGGACTGCTGCCGACAGATGCCCGCTCTTTACAAAACATCTCTATACACACAGCAGACACTCACACGGCTTTTCCATATCCATCAAAATAATATATACACTTGAGTGGGAGCAAATCCAAAAACCATACGTCTCTGTGCTGTGTGTGTATCTCACTGGCTTCAACAAAGAATTCTAGTGCAATGCATGATTGATCCATCACATTTGTTTTCACATCAGTCTAAAAATGTGATAAATAGCAACATGCGGTTTGTGTGTGAGTGCGAGTGAGTGTCAATAGCCGTATGCTTTCTTCTGCATGCCATTGCCTAAACTGGAATCGAAAGGCTATAGGTTCAAACTTGGCGAAGGTATGATCCATGAACTATCACTGCTGTGCTTTGAGTAAGATGTGTAATGTAATGTAATGTAATGTAATAAATATAATATAAAACGACTTAATAATGACATCCAGTGTAATATAATATATTATATAAATTAAATGCTATACTATATAAATTAAAATCAGTTGATGTATTAATGAACAACTTACATAATGTAGTTAAAAAAAATATTAACCTAGATTAATAAATATACTGTTCATTTTTAGCTAATGCATTGAACATTACTGTAAAATTGAAAAACAACTATTCACTAGACTTGTTCACCATAATTAATGGGTATTAGGGCTGACCGATATATCGCATGCGATTGTCACGTGAATTTCGTCAGTAAAGCCGGTTCCCTGATTACCGCTAAATCGCCATCACCTGCTTTCAAATGGAGCGGCATTTAATAGACAGAGCCGTAGATCACTGACAAACCACGCAAAATCGCGTTCATTATCGAAGGCGATTCATCTGCGATATGAACGTGATATTGCGTGGCTTGTCAGTGATCTATGGCTCTGTCTTTAAATGCCGCTCCATTTGAAAGCAGGTGATGGTGATTTCGTGGCAATCAGGGAACCGGCTTTACTGACGACATGCGCATGACAATCACATTTGACATATCGGTCAGCCCTAATGGGTATATACAATAAAAAGTGATGTAATTTAAAAAAAAATATTGAGTATTTCAATATTGAGTATTCCATATTTAAATTATTAAAAATAATAAAGACAATTTAAAGAAAGATATTAAATTCATAAATAATGATAACATAATATAAGTAATGATACTAAAAATCACTAAAAAACTACAAATCAATACTGTAAGCAGAAAACAGACTCAGACCCGTATCACATATATTCTTAACTGTCATCTACACCAAATTAAAGAAAAGGACACATGAAAGGACAGGTCTCAATTCAAGGCTGGCCATTCTGGTCACATTCTCTTATATGAATCAAGATGTTACATAAACTGGTTTTGGGCTGCAATGGTGGACTCATAAATTCAGGGACGGGAGAGGTGAGCAATGTTTTTGAAATACTACAGTACAACACAAGGCAGCAGAAGATCTATTGAAATGTTCCCATATAAATACCTTCTCAAAGAGGACCGAGAACATAGTAGGGCTTAGGGAGCTCTGTGAACACTCCTCATCGCTCAATAGCAGAAAGCAAATACAGTTACCTGATTGTAAAGAAGTGGAGAGAGGAAACAGAGGCTAAAAAGAAAAAGTGAGTGATGAGAGAGATGTAAGAAAAGACAGGGACAGAGTCTGCTTTGGTCTGAAGCTGCCTAAACTCGCAGGAACATTTGTGTCCCCACACGTTATTAATTCTTATTAACCCCATCTGTATCTTTCCAGGGCAGAATGTTATTGTGTTTTCGTTGGCTTGCCGGGGGCAATGAAGGCTCTCTTGGGTGGACTGTGAAAGACTGAAAGAAGAGATCGAGGAAGGTGGAGGAAGACCATGAAACCAAGGTTGAGAGAGAAAGAGAGGACGAGAGAGTCAAGGAATGGAGGAATGCCTAAAATGGGCCGACGGTTCTCCCCGATTCTGGAAACAATTAGACGGCGCAAACTGGGTCTCTACATAGAACCGGAGCAGCAGACGCACGGAGACCTACATCATGCTCTTGTTAGTCTACGGTCTAGCGTGGCCCCGTCTCCAAAACCTACTAAAGCACATTTGGGTGCCAAAATCCAAACCCCTGCCTCATGGTGAATGAATAATAAGGCAGGAATTCATCTGTTGAATTCATCTGTTGAATCAGCTGTGACAAAAAAAGTCTACATTTATCTACGTGATGCACGGCAGACCAATAGCGGAGTCTTTTGTATCAGAGCCGGATCTGAAACAGCTGTAAGGGGCGATACCTCCTTCCGCATCTCCGTCAGGTCTTGTATCCCAGCCAAGCGCCGCTGCCGGAGGATATATGGGGCCTCCGGATTGACTGGCAGCCACAGAAAGAGGGACGAGGCCTTAAAAAGGCGGTTTGATAGAAGCCCTCCAAACCACTGTGACAGAAAGGCCGGGTGGATATGCTCGGAAAAACAGCTGAGTTAAAATAAACCCGGCCATAGCGATGGTGCCACACACACCATTACACAGAGACTTGCTACGTACATGGTTGACTGAAAGCATGCTGTGCGCTAATAAGCTTTAAAAATGCCCAACCAATGATGGGATTTGACATTTATTCCCCTCTCTTCCTTCCCATCTGCTAAGAGAAAGGATGAATGGACTCCAGTTCTGAGCCTTAGACAAATGCCCAAACATGGCGCTATCCGTCACCCTCTGGTTTTAATGACTAAGTCAACACCTCTCTGGTGACAGAATGCTGATGAACAGTCCCTGAAAACCTCACCCGAGTGTCCCGCTTCATCATCTGTGATCATGTTAGTAGTATAGTCAAGAAATGTGTATGGTAGGTTTGTGGATGGTCACAGTTAGCCCAATGCTAGATAGCATAGCACCATCATCCATCGTCTTGTTGTAGCTGGTGATGTTTTCTGTCAACTGGGTGTTGTCATAACTGTTTGGCTTGTGTCGTGTTGCTTTTTCATTTTTTTTTAAGAAGTCCTGTGGTAGACTGAGATCATAAATAATGCAACAATAACAGAAACAAATATCATGCCCAGGTGACAGATTTACAACAGGGGAATTTTCCACTCAAAGCGCCATTTGTCTCGTCTTGCTTTGGACACACACGATGGATGGAAGTGGGTCCCTGTTTACCCATCATGCCTTGCATGACATCTTGGAAAAATGGTCTTTTTAACTCCCTCGAGTCGGAGGTATCGCCGACGATACCACCTTGTTTTTTTTCTTACCAGTGTGAAAGAGACTCAAAATACTCCGTCAATGTTGCACATACAATTAAGAGTTATACAGCATTTTAATCTGTGGAATATCTTCTTTTATTTGTGTACACGCAGAGTAAAAACAAAATGTTGTGCTTTTTGTAAAATAAAGAAATCTAACATGATGCGTGATCTGTCGTCTCCCTCTGAACGAAGTCCAATCTGATAGTTCACAGAAAATGAACTGTAACTTAGTGAATACTAATCACAAAAACATTTGACTCATGTCTAAGGAAATGTTGAAATGTCAGGTTTTAAATCGTGTAAGTCACTTGACAAAAAGTGTCTTACAAAGTGTAAATCAATATATAGTTTTATATGAACGAGTAGGCAGGATAATTTTTACATAATTTTGAAGTAAAAACTCTAGTCTACAACCTCCAATACCCAGAAATGTTGTGAACACAGATTTAATATATATTTTTTGGCCTTATTTCAGTGACTTAAGTTTTTTTGTTTTTTCAATAACCATGCATAAACGTTATTCCTTCAAAAAAACAAACATGTACATACATGTTCCTCACATATTATTGTAGCCTAGTTTATGCTGAATACAGTGTAAAGACACTTTTGTCATTAATATGTTTATAAACAACTGAAAAAATCACAAATGTCAGGGCATGTCAAAACTTCTAAGGGCCCCAAAAATCCTCAGACCCCAGAGGATTAACAGCTCTTCAATATCACATATGTTGATTAATTAATCAAATGGATTTTAATCACATATATTAATATTTCCTGGAAAGCCCCCAATTAGGATCATTCAGAGCCATTACATTATTGTGGAGGATGAAATCACTGTGAAAAGTGGCTTTAGAAGTTGATGTAGAGAAATTGTTTGCTATATTTCCATATTATTAAACATAAGCCAAATCTGTAATCAACTCTCTGAATATATACTGTATATACGGTTATATATACACTGTAGTTGATTTTGCTCATCCCCAGGTTCCTAATAAGAACACTGCTCAGTGTGTCCTCGTACAAAAATCTCAAGTCAGGACTCCTGAGACCCTCCGCTAACCCTCTAAGGACAAAAATACCAATAGATTGGGGGTTGACCACGAAGACCCTTGTTCTCTTGCTGTTTGCAAAACGGATCACCTCAGCTACAAACATCACCATCTTGAACCTCACACTCCAGCTCCTACATAAAGACTTTGCAAAAGGTTCACTGAGGAATCTGTCCATCTGCTCTCTTTCATTATGTCTCCTCTAAAAGAAGCTGTCTTCACCAGATGCTGCTGTGTGTTGCATTTCTTATCCTACCTGGCACTCTCATAGCTCGAGAACCCCTCCTCAAAAAGACCAGGGGGGAAGAGAAGTCAGACCCCTCAATAATGACCGCCCTCCTTCACATTCTCCCTCTCTCATTTATCACCTATCAGCTCATCGGGCGCCATTTGATACCCACACTGAGAGGCAGGAAACTGGATCAATGCTGTCAGTCAGGCGGTCCATCAGAGACGAGCCACTGGCTCCTTCCTCAAAGACTCCGGAGGCCCGTCAGTACAGGAAGCCCCTGACGCGGCCTGGAAGCCCAGCTCGGAACAGCTAGCTCCGGGTGGGGGAGGATCTGCGGATCACGGGCCTCTCTCACAGTAGCCGGGCGCTGGCGCACATCCTTTCCCGTGGCTGAGAGTTTTATTGGGCTATCCTCTTTCAGTCTCACTGCGCTACGCGTCCATGAGTGTTAAGGGGATAAAGATAAGGAGGGACTGCAAAGCTTCAAACCTGCGAGACACTGACAAGGCCGGTGGGCCTGCCGTCGTAAAGTGCTTTTCAAGAAAGAGACAAATCACCTCCACAGCATGCAAAAAAATACTGACATGAGAGAATAATGACTGTCAAATGAAGGGTAAGGGGGCGAAGACACGCACGCATACCTACCCAAAGAACACAGACAGAAACATATGTAATCCGAGCGTGGAGAGCAGATCTGGATGGCAGATTAAGAGCAGGTGAGTTGGTCTGTCTTTCCATACTGTCATTTCATAAGCGACTGAACGCACTAGCTCCATCCACAACTCTCAATATATCCCGGTAGACCCCTGTGTATGCGCACACACACACAAACACACACACACACACACACACACACACACACACACACACACACACACACACACACATGTGCCACAGTTTTATAATTCAGTCTTTTGCTCAAGCCTTACAGAATAATCCTTTGGTTGGCCTCCATCAGACACACACAAACACACACACACATACATATATATATATACATATATATATATATACACACACACACACACAAACTTCTAAGTCCACCTCAAGACATAGTAAACATCCTTTTCTGTCAGTTTTACAATGTTTTACAATATATGTATTTGTTCTGTCAATAGATTATTAGTATTTAATGCACTAGTAATACTAGTTTACAAGTAAAATATTAAGTAAAAACAATTAAATTAGATTAAAAATTACGTAACACACACACACACACACACACACACACACACACACACACACACACACACACACACACACACACACACACACACACACACACACACACACACACACACACACACACACACACACACACACAAGCATACATTTATATATATCTTAGGTTGAAGTTGATTACCAAAAATGTCCTACAATGACTTTTTCCTCTCTTGCATGGTACAAAATTACAACAGCACTCATGTTTTAAGAGATGCAAGATTTATGCATGTCAGGGCTCTGTTGCTGTAGCTTTTTATGAACTTAGTGCCTCGTCACCTATTTACGCAGGTTTTTATATAAATGCCATTAGATTTATACCGGTGGGGGGGTTTATGACTGTTGAATTACATGCCAAAGCTCTCACTCAGTCAATGCCTAATAGAATAAGCAGGTCTTTAATAGCACAGGGTGGGGGAAAGGAGGACAAAAAGCCAGGGCAGGTTACTGTTGACTCTGGAGAAAGACGGAGGGAATTTTTACACCAAGTAACTCCCAGTGTCACCGTCATAGCGCCATTTAAACAGACCATGAAGGCTGCAGTCTAGGGACAGCATTCCATTCATTGTGTGTTTGTGTGTGTGTGTGTATGTATATCCAAAGCCATAATGAGCAAAAAACTTGAAACTGCCAAGAAGAAATTAGCCTCTGGAAAAGGGAAGTAAAGCTGTCGTGTGGGTTGTAGTTTCACTCCAGGAGGTGGGAGGAGTGGCCATGGGGGTCGTCACCCTGAAGGTGAGGGGTGTTGGGGTGAAAGAAGGTCCTGACCTCTTCAAACTGAGGTTGAGGTGCATCATTAACTGGGTGTGTAGAAGAGAAAGCAGAGGAAGGGGTGAACATGTAGAAAAGCTCCAGAACATCTACCCCACTGTGAGGGCAAGCCAGACGAGTTAATGACTTAAAGCCAGATCTGAACATAACAAGAGGGAGCTCAGAAAATCATGAACGGAAGATTTAAATCATCACTATAAACGTGTCACTTTTAAGTTTAACCTTACGATGCAAGGAAGACCTTTGACTTGAGTCTGTTTCTTTAATGGCATCCTTCATCTGAGGTCTTAAAAAGCTCTCTGTTATTTGTGCTATTTTTGTTGTTTGACCAACTTCTCTGTGCTTTGCCTGGATAGCCAAGCAACTGCCATTATGACAAACGGGAACGCTAACAGATAACTTTCTCCAGGTATAAAATTGACTTGGAGCAGTTTTGTTGAATGGAGATCACCATGGCTTCATGTTCACAAACAGCCCAGTTTTGTTGAAGGTAGATCACCATGGCCTCATGTTCAAAAACAGTCCTAACTTTTAAGATAGCTCACTCGTCTTACTGTCAGTGCTCCACAAGAGACCAAAAAGAGTTTTGTGAACAGCTGTGGATGGAGAGATCTAAGGAGAACCACATCCTGAGGTCAAAGGGTTTCCCCCGTGTAGCACTCAACACCAGAAGACTTACGCCGCTATGCATGTAAAGGCAGAGGGCAGAGGAAATCGAGAGTCTGAGAATGGAGTTCTTGGTGGGTTCAAGGGTGCAGAGTTGGTAGAGATGGCTCTAACAGACTGAAATGTATGAAATACACAATCCTCTGCTATCACTCCAGGTCCTCAGAGACCGGAATGATTTAAGTGTGGAGGAAGTGTGTCAACAGCTCAGTGGTTCAAAGAGAAAATGACACACTTTCACATAGGCCCAGGCGGTACAAACAGAGCCTTATTTTCGACTTTAAATATAAAACACTAAAAAATAAAAAGAGAAAATCTGTGTGATGCATCAAAACCGTCTCTGCACTTTTTTTGTGTGATTCACATGTGTACTTTGTGTCCTAGTTTGGTAAGATATCGCTAAACATGCATCTTATGTTCACCTGTAACACCACTTTTAAGCGTGAACCACACATGGCAGGCTTCCCTTTTTATTGACTGATAATAGAGGCAGTTTTAGGCCCTCTATTTTAGGCTTAATTGGAGAGCTAGGTAAACGGAAACAGACTGAACCAAGGGTTAGGTGGGAGAAGAGACAGAAGAAGCAGCAGCAAGAGAAGGAAGAAATACAAGGAGAGAGAGCAACGATGCAGTTTCCACGCGTCCGGTCTCCAGCGCTCATTCCGTCCACGGCTGGTTAAGTGCTAAATGAACTGAGAGATTTAAGGTGGTTGTTGGACAGCTTAGGCAGGGTGCAGAATCTGAGCCAGCTCTTTCCTATCAGCCTTAAATCAGACCAGCAGCGTCCGCAGGGGGGCCAGAGGGCTCAACCTGCTCCAGGCCCCCCATCCACAGCTCTGGAAAGCATTAAGGCCTATTGACATGCCGCAGAGAGTTTATTAGCAGTATGAAGCTAACATTTAGCGGGCGGAGATTAGGAAGCAACATGTCTAAGAAATCCTAGTAAAAAGAACGATCTGAAAGTGAACACATCAACACGTTTCCAGTGATAAATTCAAGGCAAATATCGCATAACAAATGCAGCACCAGTTCCAGATGCATTGTTTTTCCAGATGAGCATGATTAACAATCTCCCCACAATAGCCATTCCTTTCAGTCTTTCATTGGAGTGAGAAATGCTCAGACAATTGCTTTATCAGTTAGAAGACACTCTAAAGTCTTGAGGATTTTCCACGGCTCATGGTCATGGACCATTACTAAGTAATATTACAAGCACTTTCCCCTCCTAACCTGGAGAGGGAAGCTGATGGGCGCAACGCCCAGGGTAGGGCTCCCACGTCCGCCCGTTAACACATCCAGAAATGGCGCCCTGGACCAGGGGGCCAAAACGTTCCGACCACATAATCCCCACCACAATGAGCCTCGAACTTTACTATTTCAGCAGCTTGCACAGAAAATGTGGCCATGCTGGGTTCAGCGGGTTTGAGGAGGGAGGAGTCGTGCGATTATTTGTTTTGATAGGATTGTTCACAGTCATTTGGTAATTCTGAGGTCAACAACAGAAATCCATACTTTTATCATCGCCAGCACTCACCAATTAATGACAGCCTAAAATCAATTTCAAGACTTTGAGGGGAGAACTAATGTAATGGTGGGACGAAAACAAAAGATTTTTTTTTATCATTCAGCATTCACTAGAAATGCTGTGGTTCGATTGACATCTTTAGACTATTTTCCTAGTTTACCCTCTGACACAGACCAGGCAAGCAGAACCCAGCAGGCCAGTACGTCCTTGGGTTGCCTAGTTCCAAGAGGGAAACCAGAAACATGGATGCGCCATTAAAATGTATTTTTCTTGAGTGATGCATCCTGGGAGACCAGGCCAAGACGTGTGGTTTGCTGAGGCCTTAAAAAGCAGGACAGTCAAGCAGTGAAGCAAGACTGGGCAAACAAAACTGCCCAAAAAAGCAACGTTATGCCTGAAAGAGAGAGAGAGAGAGAGGGAGAAGAGAGGGAACATTAAGAATGAGGGCAAGAGGGTGAGAGAGTACATCAAAAGTGGCACCTTCATATCTTCAAAACTGAGCAAAAGTTGCGCCACAAGGCAGACAGGATTCGAATTGCAGGACTATTTATAGCTGGGCTGGAAATCGTGAGAAACGGAACATGTTGAGATAACTTCTGACATGACTAGTGAACTTAACCTCCCCAAATACGTACCATCTCCAACCTAGCCAGCTCAGAATTCCTCTCAGGAAAATACATATATTGACATACTCCGTGAAAAACAGAGGTGGCGGGGGAAGTCATCGCCTATCCACTTGATGCTAAGCAGAATCTCTCTCAGGATCCAGCGGAGAACGTTCAGCCAAAAGCCTTGACAGAGGAGAGATTCAACACACTCCTATATGAGGCTCTTATAGGTGAGCTCATCCTTCATGACATCATCTCTGTGCTTAGATGCTGCCATCTGAACTATCATCTGATTGGCCGATTCAAATGTAGCCGCTTCAGAACTACAGCCATTCATCTCGCCTTCAATGGCAGTCATCGGTCTCTCATCAAGCTGAGCGGGAGGCTCCAATTACGGGGTCAGATAAAACCTGCTGCATACATGCTGCTGGGACCAACTGGTTGAAATCTGTCACACGCTTGATTGGCTAAGAGTCATTTCACTCTACTGGCCTCTCCAGAGACTCCGTGAGCAACGACCATCCGTCAAACGACCCCTGACCCCTTGTAAGGAGCTAGGGTATGTTTCCAATGACACCCTATTTCCTCATTTCCTATGGCATGCTCTTACTCTGACAAATGGAGAAGCGATTCCACTCGGAGAGTGACTGATTGAGCCATTTGGGGTACAGTGATTCTCTTCTGTTCCAGGGATGTGGATCTCAGTTTCATGGTACAGGAAGTAGGGCAGAATGGTTCAGGGGCTCCGCAGAAACCCCAAGTTTGAGCTCTGCCAAGCAAAGTCCCCCAGACTGAGTGAGGGCCCCACCACTGTCTACCCTCCTGTCTGCACCAGGCGTATGGAGCCAGAGGCCAGTTTTATATTGAAATCATATGGAGGTGGGAAGGTTTCAACAACGACCCCCTGCAACTTCCTTCGCTGCCACATGTTTCCCATTTTAATCTAATTATAAATATTTGGACTGGAGTCAGTTGGAACTGACAGAAAGAAAGAAGTCAAGCTGGAATAAACAATGCAAGTACAAAAGGCAAATAAGAAAGCAAACATGCATTTTGGGTTCATATTAATGACTAAAACAGAGCTGTTGAAATTTTCCTCCTCTGACCACTGAGCCATTTTTGAGCTAAAAGAAAAAAAAATCCAAGTCAGCAACGAGGTCTCTGTTCTCTCACCGAGGGGCGGGACCATTTTAATAATGTGGGCAAATGGTGGGTGGTTGCGCTCATGGGACGGGTTCAGAAGAGGTTACACCTTAGTTGCTCCAGCGGGACGGGTACCCACTGACCCCTGGAATATGTGAGTGATTGCCAAACTCTGTTTCACAGTTTTCCATGGAATTACACCGTCCAAACGGTTAGTAATGTCTAAGGTCGTCAAATAGAGGTGACACAACAATGGCGTCTTCATTACTTTTCTGCTCCACATGCTAACACCCGCTCTGGCATCATATCATACGTGAGTCACTTTGAAAACGACCTTTGTGACAAAAGAAAGAGGGAGCGATGTGAAAATTAGGGAGGCAGATGTACCCCGGGGAAAAAAGTGGTGGATTGACCTGTTTTGGAAGGATGGAAACAACTTTCTTGCTAACAAGGAAGTCTCCCATCAGTGTCTGGGCCTTCCAGTTGCACAGAAAATGAAATGATACAGTCAAGTTTGTTGTGGATATCACACTTTCCCCACTTCCTGCAGATGTCTAGGCTAAAACTGAGAAACAAACTTTTTCAAAAGCAATTCAAACAGACAAGAGAACAAACAGATAAGACAGCAAGTTACTCCAAAGGGTTTGATGCACTGTCAGTCCTTCTGACATTTGAAGCTCAGTCCATCTTGACATTTACCTGAAGGCAGAGCTTACAAATATTCTGTTAGCACGTAACAGGAAGAGTTCTGAGAGTTTCAAGCTCCCTCACTCTCGAGGGGTTAATTTCCAGAACTACAGAGCTCTGGAAAAACCACACGCATCTTCACACAATGACACTGGAATGATGGAAGAGGACAACAAAAGCAGACATGCATCAATTATCAATGAAAAAAGCAGCCGGCCGCAGGAGAAAATGTGAACCCCTAAAGAACAACAACACAAAACAGAGTCAAGGGCCAGAGAGCATCTGTAAATACACCTAGCGATGCACCACACAGTTAGATTAAAACAGACTGCATTTCATCATAGCCGACAGCGATTTCAGGGTTGCGGTGGGTTATCGTGCCAAACGGCGAGCAATTAAATAGGCCTCGACCACCCACATTTCAACATGAAGGAGATCAGAGTCATGTTGAGATTATTACCCTCTAATCATGCGCTTGTACGTACGACTGCAGTTCCCCCTACCTTGCCCCGAGAACACGGTTCGGAGAACACGGCTGCCCTTTATGTGAGCCTTAATACATTCAGGGGCTTGAGGGTCTTGATCTGCCCTGCTAAATGCCATTACAAGTTTTACATGGTCATATGATACACAAAGAGTGACTTTAATGTTACGGTTACATATAAGGTTTGGCACAGTGGGTGTAGTGGACGATCAGAATTCTTTCTCAAAATGTTCTGGGCCGAACAGCTTAGGGGTTCATATAATAGGAACTGCGAACGAAGCAAAAACATTAGCGAAAGGGGCCCATTAGTTGCCTGAAATAGGACACAGTGTATGTGGGCAGCTGTTCGGATTAAAAACCTCCCTTCACACTGCTGAGACACTCGGCTCACAGCTCACACAATTCCACTCTGTTCTCCAGCGCTCTGCTACGCCTAATTGCACTCGCAGTATATGCGCTTTAACGCATGCGACTGTTCATGCAATGGACATGTGTTATCTGCGGGCTGCATCGACGGGGAGCAACCTGCAAATTAATTACAGTCAAAATGCCACATGGCATTTAGCATCACCATGGGCATAGAGCAACGGCTCTGATGGGAGAGCGCGAACGGTTGTGCATGTGTCCTATGGATTGAACATGTGCAGCTCATATGTATTCTACGGTCTATCTGTTTCCTCAAAACCATCCATCAAAACTGTCAGTGTGGAGGCAAATATGAGAATGTTGTTGTTTTTTTGGAGGGAAAAGACAGGAAAAGACCACAGCAGTCAAAAGGCAGACGGGTCGATTTGTTCCTTGGCTGTGTGTGTAAAATAATAAAAGTGGAAGGGAAGAATTCAACTGTCTGCGTGAAAGAAATCCTGAATAGATGTTTGACAAAGGGCGGGAAAGGATACGCCAATTCAAAAGCAGCTCAAGACATTTATCAAAATCAATTTAAAAGTCTTAAGCTACACTGATTTATTCATAAAAGCAAAATGTAAAGCATTAGTTCTTAGCTGGTTTTACTTCAGGACCCAGATTTTATATTAGAAGTGGTGACCCGTCATAGGACCAAAACTGTTTATCATTCAAAGCTAAAATGTCTTTAAAAATTGAACATTTAACTGCATTGGCCTGACAATTTGTAAAATGCAATAGATGTGACAAATACCTAAATTTTGTTAAAACAACATGCAGGTTTGTTCTGATTTGGTCCTGAACACCAAGAAAAACGTGTTCAAAAATTAATTTAATAATCAATCAATCAATCAATAAAAAAAAAGGAATAATACATTTAAAAATAAAGCCCAGGACCAAATCAGAACAGACCTGTGACCAAATTTAAGTTGAAATAGACTGTATGGGGGGAAAAAAGAAAAGAAAAAAAGTTTGACATCTGTCACTACACTCTGACAGCCTGTTCTGTGTATGATATCAGCAAGTCATATTTGACATATATCATCAATATTCATATCCAAATGAGGCAGACAAAAAACAGACAATGAAAAAAGAGAAAAAAAAAAACACTAGACATGAGAACAATAAGAGAGGGAAATAAATGAAAGGATGAACTGGAAAGTGAAAAAAAAAGCACACTTAAAGACAGTTAACACACGATGAAATACAGAAGAAGAGCATCATTCCCCATTTATTCATTTCTCACCCTTCTGAACAAAATGGCTGGGAGAGGGCACATGATTGGCTATGCCCAAATGCCCTCCTCATCGTCCTATTGGTGGAAAATTAGTGCAGGTTTAATCCAAGGCAGCATGGGATTAAAGAAAGAAGTTATTAGTGGGTGAGAGCAGGTCATTTATTGCACTGAAAATGCATGCCCTTTGTCAAACGTACGAACAGTAAGGATCAGCATTGAGTCTACTCTATTTGCCATGAAAAAACGCTGAATGAATGTCATCTATATGTTTGAGACACCACTTTGCCATTAATTTCTCCATCTCTCAACAGAGGGTTAAGGGTGATTAGTTAGCCATTGAACCAAAGTGAAACAGAGCATTAAATGCAACTGGTTTCGCCCAAAAAAGGGAGGCTATGCTGCAACAAAAATTGAA